>NW_027069817.1:745457-753375 GCF_002906115.3 Quercus suber
GAAAATATCAACAGTGGGTTGCACAATGCTCGCACCCTCGAGACGACACCTGCACAGAAAAAAGAGGACCTAATAGAGAGCACCGGTGTGGTGCCGGCCAAATACCCTCCGAAGGTCAAGTCAGAAAGAGTGCTCACAACTCTAGAGTGCTAGAGAGGGTTAATTATGCGTACCTTGGCTTATGAGGGTATTGGGGCTTTTATAGTGGCTTGAGATTGACATCCCTTCCTTGATGCGGAAGTCTTTTCCTTATAGGACTCTTCCTATGGAGTCCAAAACGTGATGAACAAGTCTCCTCCTTACGCGGAAGATTTTTACCAAGTATACCAGATCTCCGAAGTCCTACTAGCGCAAGGACTCTATTTGGGCTCTTACGAGAATGGGCCAAAATATCCCTCCTTAGGGGCTCAACAGGCCCATGGGTAATCTAGCCCAGCATAATTCAGCCCGTCTGTGTCCGGCCCGTTCACAATAGGTCCGTCCATATAGGGCCGTGCAAACGATGGATCCGTCTACTTGGGCTTAAGAGATTTTTCCCCTTTCAAAAGCAATTACTATTCTATGCCTCGTCTCCAGGAAATATTACGTTCCCTTCGCTAGCATGAGAGAGACAGAGAATATGTTCTACCAAGCAACAAAACCACATTTGATCTAATACAGCTAAGATAGGGTAAATTTTCAAACCACCATTTCTTTACACATTTTTCTTATTCTAACTTTCAGCTATATCAACACGGCCATCAAGAAAAGTGAGACGTATTTTGAAGTTATCTAGTCATATGATCAACTACCACAAAAGTTTTTTGAACCAACATAAATGTTTGTAAATATTGAGGATTGAAAGCAATTATGTAAAATCATAACCCTTTTAAAAAAATTTAGTCCAGTTTCATAAACGAGCTCAAGTCTCCCAAAGAAATCTATAAGCAGACATCAGCAAAATTGCCAAGCTGTTGTCTTCCTACCCGAAATTTGAACCAGGTATAAACACAGTTTGCAGCTCAATGTAAAGCTTTGTTCATATAGCATTTATAATGTCATTGACCTTTTATTGGCTGTGATTTGTTTGCTGGAAAAATATTGCTTCTCTATATTGTTTAATTCAAATCAATGTTATCATTCATCAACCGAAGCTTAAAAAGCAAATGGGTTTGTCCAAAATTTGGATTAGTCACAAACATCAATTGCCAAGGGCCCAATAGATTCACTATATATATATATATATATCTAACAACGCTACCAACCCCATTCATTCACGCATAACTTACAGCTATAGTCAATTTCAAGGCTCTTACTCAAACAAAACCACAATGGCACAAATCAAAATTCAAATAAAAAATTTAGAACCAAATGCAAATCAAAAGAAAAGGGCATGAATGAACCATTTACCTCAGGAATTATTACTCTCCTCGATTGAAACCGAACTCTGCGTGTTTGTAACGATCCCTTTACACCATCAACATGAAGATTTCTTAATCTTAGAGTGAAAGGGTCACACAAAACCAGCTGTCCCTCTCTGTTCTCAACAAACAACTCTCCATTCTTTCAAAACCCCAACGGCCTTTCTAAACCAAGAAATCTTCCTATCCTCACAAGCCTAGTCCATGACTTCTTAACACCAAACTCAAAGAACACCCAGATATCAAAACACGTCTTCTCCTCTTCGTTCTTAGGAAAAACTATCATAGCAACCAGTTCATTTAGCACCGTGAAAGTCCTCCCATACTCGAAACGATTCCCAGCAAGGCTAATAGCATCCGGCAACGGCGTCGTTTAGAACACCTCGTCGCTCACGTCGAAAGCAACAACCTTTTCGTCGTTAAAACCACACCAGAAACAAACCCCATTTGCACAAGCCCAGCTGGGAGTTGAAGAACAAGTCACACCATCATTGTCTACCATATTGATAAGCTTTCCCCATGAACAACCACTGTTTAGACTATACACCTCGGCTACCCAGTTCAGACGAAGAACCTGAACTTCCCGGTCCGTTTGAAGAACCGGCGGTTCACGTATACATAACGAATCCTCATGACCTTCAACTCGTTACGTTTGGAATCGAAACCGAAACAGACATTGTCCACGTTGGACGCGGGAGGGAGTGCCTTGAGCTCTGACGTGGCGGGGTTATAGACAAAGATATCATGGTCAAAGAGACAAAGCAAGCCATTACAAGAACCCACGATCATAGGCTCCCGTGGGGTTTGTGGAAGATCAAGAACTGTCTGAGACAACAAGGCAAGCGTGTGGTAGGAGAGGAAAGAGAGAGTTTGAGTTCTGGGTGTGGACTCAACTGGGGCGTGGTGTATGTTGTGGTGTTGTTGATAATGGAATGGTTGAAAAGATTATTGGAGAGGATGGATATCTGGTGTGCCAATGAGAAATAGCCAAGATTTGCACACGCATCTGAATCAGAGAAGAGATTTTGCTGGTAACATGGAGAGTATTTTGAGGACCACATCCTCGGGGAGATAGGTGGACATGGCTCCGCCACTTCCCAGGAGCCACCACCTCTCCTCCGGTCATCCAAATTGAAACAGAGAGGGAGAGTTTTATTGTAGAATTTTGCACACTCGTGTTTGGTAGATTCTAATGCAATGGTAACGTAATAGTTATTGCTAAGGTTTAAATATTTTTTAGTTTTAGGCCATAAGTTGAAACTCTCTCAAAAAATTTTTTTAGTTTTACTATATTTTTATTATAATAATAATTATTTCTTATGAATAATTATTTTTTAAAATGAATCTCTCTCTCTCTCTCTCTCTCTCTCTCTCTCTCTCTCTCTCTCTGTTTTAGCTGTTTTAGAGAATTAGATGGATAAACAGCTGATTTAGATATAGCAGAAGCCTTTGTATTGTTGTCTCTTTTGTTGGTTTCGATTTCAGGTGTTTCCTCTAGCTTGTATCGGTTGCTGCAGTTGTATACTTTTTGTGTTTGAATGATGACGTTTTATCCTCAAAAAAACAAAACAAAAAAAGTATTATTAAAGTAAAACTTCGACTTTAAATGGTGAATTTTCCTTTGGAGATAGGGTTTCATTCCTGATGTGTGTGTGTGTGTGTGTGTTTTTTTTTTTAACCTTTGGTTGCATCCATAAATTTTTTACATTGTTATTAAAAAAACTTGTGTCAATCTTTATTGGTTATTTTGCAACATATTTTACTGTGGTAAATTAACTAGAAATTGAATTTTGATCATGTGATCAGGTAATTGATTTCACATTCTCCTCATACTTTATACAGCAAAACACAAGTTGGTTAGAACCTAGTAGCTGTCTCATACTCTCAACCAGTGTTTAAAGAAGTACATCTACAAGAAGAAAAGTGAGTACATGCATGGGATGACTAAATCCAGACCAATTGATTTGATATTGGCAAGTAAGATAGGGCATTAATCCAATGACTGGTTTGTTTATTCAGCAAAAATAAAAAATCCAATGAATGTTTTAGAAAAATATAAATCCCACAATAAGTTATGTGGTGCAACCAATAACTTACTTTTACAAGTATGATCGATCAAACTTGCCTCCATAAGAATGCGACAGTAATTTTACAAAACAGAGGCAATGTGTCGAGAAGAATTTTCACGAGAGTAATAACATCCTGGGCAGGCATTGTGGACAAATTGTTCTAGAAGTTGCAACCTGCTCTAGTAGGCATTGTAAAATTGGAGGGCTCATTAAAAGAATCGTCAAACAAATCTACTGTTAATTAAAACAAAGAATACTGATATATTATCTGCATGGACATAGGTTTTAAACCAATCACTTAGAAACCAGAATGATCGATGCAAAAGAACAGAAGCAGTATGTGCTTCTGATAATGCACAATTGCACAATAGAGAAATTAATTTTACTTGATACGGTTATGAGGAAAGGTGCTGCATACTTACCTAAATTTCCAACATTGAAGAAATGGTTTTGAAGAAAGTAACTTTTTTTTTTAGCAAATTGTGATAAATAATTAAAAAGCTTGACTTGAACTAAGAGTTCCTTATGGAAGATTATCATATAGGAATAACCCATATCGTTGACAGGCGCAATCACTGTCATAATAGTGGCAAGAAAGATTATAATCCTGGAAACAATTCAACAAATAGGGATCACATTTATTGAGAGATAAACAACTAGGCTAAGCACAACTAGCTAAAAAATAATGGTATTCAAACCCTTCTTCAAATCCTCTCTCCCCTAACTATCGAATTATCCAAAAAAGACATGAAAGGCACATCCAACCTCTAAATTTTCTCACTTGACACCATTTGTTCTTTCTGGGATAATAATTGACTACATAAAATGCACAGAACAACACTTTGAATTTAGCAACAAAAACCACAACAGAAGGTGAATACTATAGGCCCCATGAGACCTTAAATTGAAACTTCAAAAGCATTAACAAAGATTGAGCAATGCTCTAATGGAACACTAAAATGATTTCATTATAAAAGGAAATGTGAGAGGTTCTTCTCAAAGCAATTGCCCCTAGAGCCCTCTGTCCCCAGACATTATATACCAATAACTCTGAAACTCTCTAGGCATTACTTATTTCAGGGAAAAAAAGATGATACTCCTTGGCTGTACCTGCCATGTTTAAATCTAGTGACATAGAGATAATGGACAAGCAAAGAAACCAAAGATTCTGCCCCAACTTCCCATGCCACATCCATTGGGAATCACCCATTTCTTAAAGGCAAAGTGCACTCTTCCCTATTTCTTAACATTTCAACCAAGATGAGAATATTGCCATCATCGCATTAGGGAAACATGAGAAGAATTTGAAGCCAACAGCTAAAGTTGCTTGATGATAATCTTCTTTCATCTTGACCTGAATTAGCTTTATTACTAGATAGTTGATAGCAATCATTGGTAGAGTTTGAGAAGGATGAAGCCAAATTGAGAGAAAATATTTTCTGTTAATGAAAAATTGATCTAGACTTTTTATCCATAATGATACTTGATGCCGTGAAAGGAATACAATAAAGAGAAGAATCTCTCACAAACCAACTAGGACTCAAAGACCCTCTAGAAACATAAAATAATTCTAGAACTGGTAGCTAGAATTAAATTCTAACATAGACAAAATAACAGAATTTTCCAAAAATTCATTTCTAACAATTATAGCATAGTGATGAACCTCAATAGCTTATAGCACACTATATGAGAAATGCATAATATGCCATGTCTGCTAATTAGAGAATGAGACTGTAATTCATGAATTAATAAAATGCCCAATTGCAGAAGCTGTTTGGAATATAGGGAATCTGTCGCTATTGGATGGCTAGATAGAGGATTTTACTAACCTTGCTGTGCAGATTATGAATTCAAATTCTTCAATTCAGAGGCGATGGGATCTTTCTTATGTATAGCTAGGGCACTATGGAAAAACATGAACAACATAGTTCATGAGGATGGAAGTGGTGTACCACAGCAGATACATAGTGAAGTGCAAGTGTTATTGTGTGGATTATGTCCTATGCTAACGCAGGACCAACCTTTCAGTATCAATCAGGGATGTTGTTGGAAGCCCCCTCCCTTGGATTGGTAAAAGGTAAACATTGATGGTGCTTTATATGAACATGATCAATATTCTGGAATTGTACTGGTATCATTGTTCGACTCCAAAGGAGATTTCATGGTAGCTATGTGTAATAGAATTAATGGGGTTTTCCAAGTACCAGAAATTGAAGCTCTGGCATTGGAAACAGGAATGTTGTTCACTTATTATATGGGTTTTCGTCGTATCATGATGGAAGGTGATTGCATTTGCACAGTGAGGTTTCCTCGGCTGTAAAGAATTTGGAGAATGTAGGAGCAAGCTATAGCTATCTGGTTCAAGGAATTCAAAAAAAAAAAAAAAAAAAACAGCAGGTTTTTCTGCATTTTCCTTCAATCTGACAAGAAGGGAGGCTAACCAAGCAGCATGCCTAATAGCCAAGCACATACAGTATGGAAACAGTGTAGGGAATTTAACCGAAATTCTAGCCTGTAAGAAACAAAAATAGAAAAAACACACATCAAAGAAAAAATAATCACGCGTACAAGACAGTATTTACGTGGTTCGACAATTTGCCTACGTCCACGAAATTGCAGGAATTTCACTATTATTAGGGAAAAATATAAAGTGCGGTTACAGTGTTTTTTTCTTTCTCTGAAACACGACAATAGTAACAAACCCTAATCACAAAAACAGCTTTATATCTTGCGCACAGGATTATAATGGGCTACAAAATGGGCCATGTCAGCTTAAGCCTCCGTTCTATGGACTAAGTCTCAGAAAATCTCTCATTAAAAAACCACGCAACATTATTCGGGTTTGGTTAGGTTGTCAACCGGATCAAATATAAACAAGGCTTCACAAAGTCCAACAAACAGGGAGAAAGTATGGCCTGAAGACGCAACACCTTGTATTGATCCACAGATTTGTCATGATATGGCTCCGTGTATTTCTGCATAATGGACTGCTATGATGTGTTGTATTTCAGTTTATGTTTAATGAAATTATAAGAATTTCATTGAGAGAGAGAGAGAGAGAGAGAGAGAGAGAGAGAGAGAGAGAGAATCAGTCACGAGCACCAACTAGAATAGCACCAAAAATCCAAATTGCAGACCAAGTGTCTTATGTCCCCATGGTCAGAGACTTTGACACAACTGTACTCCAGGAGGTCATTCACTATTATCTATAAAGCAATTTGAGCATAATCTTCTACAGGCCACAAAGTTGCAGACCAATGCCTGAGAAGATCCTAACTGATGTGCATTACTAAAGCAATTACTATTCCATGCCTCGTCTCCAGGAAATATTACGTTCCCTTAGCTAGCATGAGAGTGAGAGAATATGTTCTACCAAGCAACAAAACCACATTTGATCTAATACAGCTAAGATAGGGTAAATTTTCAAACCACCATTTCTTTACACATTTTTCTTATTCTAACTTTCAGCTATATCAACACGGCCATCAAGAAAAGTGAGACATATTTTGAAGTTATCTAGTCATATGATCAACTACCACAAAAGTTTTTTGAACCAACATAAATGTTTGTAAATATTGAGGATTGAAAGCAATTATGTAAAATCATAACCCTTTTAAAAAAATTTAGTCCAGTTTCATAAACGAGCTCAAGTCTCCCAAAGAAATCTATAAGCAGACATCAGCAAAATTGCCAAGCTGTTGTCTTCCTACCCTAAATTTGAACCAGGTATAAACACAGTATGCAGCTCAATGTAAAGCTTTGTTCATATAGCATTTATAAGACCTCTTATTGGCTGTGATTTGTTTGCTGGAAAAATATTGCTTCTCTATATTGTTTAATTCAAATCAATGTTATCATTCATCAACCGAAGCTCAAAAAGCAAATGGGTTTGTCCAAAATTTGGATTAGTCACAAACATCAATTGCCAAGGGCCCAATAGATTCACTATAGATATATATATATATATATATATCTAACAACGCTACCCAGTGGCGACTCTAGGAATTTTGTCCAGGGTATTCCTGGACAAATCGAAACAGTAACCTACCCTATTTTATTTTGAAAAAATTCTGGGTCATTTCGGTCTATTTCGAGTATTTCGGGACATTTTAGTAAATACCAGCCGAAATTCAAGATTTGGCCGGCATGAAGTTTGTGCTTTTAAAAAAAAAAATTGTTCTTAAAACTAAAACAAATTTGCATTCTGTACACCAAAAAACCTCAAAATGAAAAAAAAAAAAATTGAAAAGAAAAGAAATGAACAAAGGTACCTGTACAATAAACTATAAAATCATTTGAAATATTAATAAAATTATTAATTATTATTTTTTAGTTGTTTCATTAATTTGTTTGTCTTTTATAAACTATAATTTGTTGTATTGTTGTTTTATTAATTATAAAATTATTAATTGTTGTTTAGGAGCTACGTTATTTTATAATGAAAAAAAA
>NW_027069817.1:753724-764780 GCF_002906115.3 Quercus suber
AAAAAAAAAAAAAAAAAAAAAAAAAAAAAAAAAAAAAAAAAAAAAAAAAAAAAAAAAAAAAAAAAAAAAAAAAAAAAAAAAAAAAAAAAAAAAAAAAAAACAAGAAGAAGAAGGGTCCGTAACCAAGAAGATGAAGAAGAAGGTATGAATTTTTTTTTTTTTTTTTTTTGAGAATACGTTTGGGTTGGGCCTGTTGGGTATTTAGTTAATAATGTATTTTGATTTTGATTTAAAAATCTGGTTGGGGTTGGTTTTGTTTAGGATTGATGTTTGGACTTTTATTTTTTGGGTTGCTCTATAACAATTTTTTTTTTTTTAAAGATTTTAGTTCAAAATTTGTTTGGCATAAAACTTTTGAGGGTGTTCCTCATTTTGCCTGAGGGTGTTCTTATTTATTTTTTAATGGGTAAACAAATAAAAAAATTTAAATTATTATATATAATTTTTTTTTTGGGTCAGGGTGTACCTGGGAACACCCTGAACCCAACATGGCGTCGCCACTGACGCTACCAACCCCATTCATTCACGCATAACTTACCAGCTATAGTCAATTTCAAGGCTCTTACTCAAACAAAACCACAATGGCACAAATCAAAATTCAAATAAAAAATTTAGAACCAAATGCAAATCAAAAGAAAAGGGCATGAATGAACCATTTACCTCAGGAATTATTACTCTCCTCGATTGAAACCGAACTCTGCGTGTAATATAAAACTTGTAACGATCCCTTTACACCATCAACATGAAGATTTCTTAATCTTAGAGTGAAAGGGTCACACAAAACCAGCTGTCCCTCTCTGTTCTCCACAAACAACTCTCCATTCTTTCAAAATCCCAACGGCCTTTCTAAACCAAGAAAGCTTCCTATCCTCACAAGCCTAGTCCATGACTCCTTAACACCAAACTCAAACAACACCCAGATATCAAAACACGTCTTCTCCTCTTCGTTCTTAGGAAAAACTATCATAGCAACCAATTCATTTAGCACCGTGAAAGTCCTCCCATACTCGAAACGATTCCCAGCAAGGCTAATAGCATCCGGCAACGGCGTCGTTTGGAACACCTCGTCGCTCACGTCGAAAGCAACAACCTTCTCGTCGTTAAAACCACACCAGAAACAAACCCCATTTGCACAAGCCGAGCTGGGAGTTGAGGAACAAGTCACACCATCATTGTCTACCATATTGATAAGCTTTCTCCATGAACAACCACTGTTTAGACTATACACCTCGGCTACCCAGTTCAGACGAAGAACCTGAACTTCCCGGTCCGTTTGAAGAACCGGCGGTTCACGTATACATAACGAATCCGCATGACCTTAAACTCGTTACGTTTGGAATCGAAACCGAAACAGACATTGCCCACGTTGGACGCGGGAGGGAGTGCCTTGAGCTCTGACGTGGCGGGGTTACAGACAAAGATATCATGGTCAAAGAGACAAAGCAAGCCATTACAAGAACCCACGATCTTAGGCTCCCGTGGGGTTTGTGGAAGATCAAGAACTGTCTGAGACAACAAGGTAAGCGTGTGGTACGAGAGGAAAGAGAGAGTTTGAGTTCTGGGTGTGGACTCAACTGTGCGTTTTACGAGGAGGAGTTGATGGGGCGCGGTGTATGTTGTGGTGTTGTTGATAATGGAATGGTTGAAAAGATTATTGGAGAGGATGGATATCTGGTGTGCCAATGAGAAATAGCCAAGATTTGCACACGCATCTGAATCAGAGAAGAGATTTTGCTGGTAACATGGAGAGTATTTTGAGGACCACATCCTCGGGGAGATAGGTGGACATGGCTCCGCCACTTCCCAGGAGCCACCACCTCTCCTCCGGTCATCCAAATTGAAACAGAGAGGGAGAGTTTTATTGTAGAATTTTGCACACTCGTGTTTGGTAGATTCTAATGCAATGGTAACGTAATAGTTATTGCTAAGGTTTAAATATTTTTTAGTTTTAGGCCATAAGTTGAAACTCTCTCAAAAAATTTTTTTAGTTTTACTATATTTTTATTATAATAATAATTATTTCTTATGAATAATTATTTTTTAAAATGAAGAATAATTATTTATCTCTAAAATTGTTATATTAACTATTTCTTAGTAAGTGCAATAATTTCAAACTTAATATATTTCTAAATAAAAAAACTTCTTTTATATATATATATATCTAACAATTATAAAAATAAAAAATCATAAAAAATAATATATATCTCTCTTAAGTTTAAAATATAACTCTTTTAAAGGGGATATAATTGTATGATTGGGATATTTTCAAAAATAAATTTTAAGTTTTATTCTAATTTTATAACTTTTTTTGAGATTTTTTTTTTTTGAGTTCTAATTTTATAACTCATAACCAAATTTATGAATATGTTTAGTTATTACATTATAACACATTTTATTCTTAATAATAAATATTATAATTCTTGTCGTAATCCCTATTCAGTATATCCTTAGTTTTCATTTGGGATAAGGGAATGGAATAGAACAGAAAGAATTGAAAAAAAAATAATTTTAGAATATTCTTCATTTCTCTTGTTTGGGAGTTTTAATGGAGGAAATGTAAAACTCATTTCATTATTTGAGAGTTTAAGTGTGATGGAACGGAATGGGTAGAAGGGAACATTTATTCCTCTTTATTCCATTAAAATCTCATATCTTCATTCCTCCGAAATTTGAAGGAATGGGAGGGAATGAAATTAAATTTAATGATTTTTTTACTAAAACTTCCAAAATACCCCTATATATTCAACCATTTATTTTAAAATAGGGGTCTAATAGTAATATTATCATAAAATGATTCCATTCCATTCCTTCCATGTTGCTCCCAAATAAAATTATTTACATTCTATTCATTTTCATTCCTTTTCATTCATTTATTTTAAGACTTCGTTTGGGAATTTATAAGTGAATGGAATGGAATGATTAAAAGAGAATGGAAATGAATGAAATGTATTTAAGTAAGAAAAATGAATGAAATGAAATTAAGTAACCTTGATTGGATATTTTAAAATAAAGGAATGGAAAAGAATGAAAATGAATAGAATGTAAGTAATCTTGTTTGGGATTAATATGAAGAGAATTGAATAAAATCATTTTATGACAATATTACTATTAGACACCTATTTTAAAATAAAGGGTTGTATATATAAGAGTATTTTGGGAGTTTTAGTAAAAAAAAAAAAATCATTAAACCTAATTACATTCTCTCCCATTTCTCCTAATTTTTGGGGAATGAAAATTTGAGATTTTAAGAAAATATAGAGGAATGAGTGTTCCCTTCTACTTATTCCATTCCCTTCCACTTAAACTCCAAAATAAATGAATGGACTTTCCATTCCCCCCATTAAAACTCCCAAACAATGAAAGGGAAGAATATTCTAAAATTATTCTTTTCATTTATTTTCATTTCATTTCATTCTTTTCTCCTAAACGAGACCTAAAACATCCAATCAAAGTTACTTAATTTCATTCCATTTTATTCTTTTACATTCCTCTCCCTTACTTAAATACATTTCATTTATTTCCATTCCCTTATTATCATTCCATTCTATTTAATTCATTTCTATTCTCTTATGATTATTCCATTTCATTTTATTCTATTTTATTCTCTTATGAACTCCCGAACGAAGGCTTATTGTTTTTTATATAGCTATGTGGTATCTTTTTGTATTAAATACTTTCTCTATACCTAGACACAAAGTCCCATACTCGATGCATGTGAATATAATTGATGATACTGTATTAAAAAAGTTGTCAAGTTCGCTGTTTCATAATTTTTTATTGGATTACTATTTGTTATTTTTTCAAAATATATTGAGGAGTGAGGATTTTAATTATATTATCCTGTTTTGCATTTGCATTTGATACTTAGCAAAATATTTAAAATGATTTGGATTATTTTTTATTGTATAGAAAAAAAAAAAAAAATTTTTTTAAGGACAAGCTTAGGTCCAATGTCTAATAGTACTAGACTCGTTGAGATAATAACATGTGTCTACTTTTGGACATGTGTCACTATTTGACCTGGTCCAGTGCACGAGATACACTAGACCTAAATCAAGTCTTTTTTTTTTTTTTTAAAAATATAAATATAGAGGATTTCAATTATATTATCTTGTTTTGGATTTGATATATTATGTAGTAACTCTTAGAGTATTAGCATCCACTATCTTCAAACTATTATATTTTATCATCTCAAAAGCTACTTTATTTATTATATCATACCATTTTACAATACACTTAACATCCTAATTTTTATTTTAACATACAACACATTAAAATAATATAAATTATACAATAAAATAATACAACACTTTCTGCCACTGCCTCTCTCTCACAACCACACCACCACCACCGACAAAGGCACCACCACACCAAAACCCACCGTTATAGTAAACCCACAATGACCTAATACCTAAATAAAACCCAAAAATCACCTGCCACTATCATCACCACCGTGAACAATCCCCCGCCTCCACCACCACGAACCCACAAATGACCCATAACAAAAACCCAAACCCACCACCACCACGACGGAAACCCTTACCCCCACCTTCATGACCATGAACCCACAAAAAAATCCATCCACAATCAAATCAAACCCATAACAAAATCCGAACCCAAGGAAACAAACAAAGCATAAAGCTAAGAAAGAGAAACAAAGGCCTTCTTGAGCTTAATTTTGAGCTCCATTAACTTAGTAGCCAAGCTCTAATCATGGTAGCCAAGGCGTGAATAGCAGTGATAGCCTCCACAAGATTTGGGCTTAGGCTTGGGCTTGGGCATCACTGGGCGAGACGGTGGCTAACAGCGACTTGGGCTTGAGCGAGCCAATTGCTTGGGCAAGCCAGTCATTGAGAGAGAAATAGAGAGAGATGTGGGAAACAGAGAGTTGGAGAGAGAATATATTAATTAAAAACTATACCATTCTGCTATAGTAATGTCTTACTTGTAAGTCATTAGTAAGACATTACTGTAGTAGTATTGTATAAATTTTTACAATTACAAGTCTGGGTAAAGCATGTCTTTTGTGCTTTGATGCTAAAATTTAGCATATTTTTACATTTACAAGGCTAGGTACTAATGCTCTTATGAGGCTAAAGCAACATGACATGCTCACTAGTAGGGATCAAGATACTTGAACCCAAAATCTAAGTCTTGTTGGCCATTAGGCTGCTTATCACATTGGTAAATGATCGAGATTATTATCTTATTAATAAATTTATTACAAAAATATATATTTAAATATTTTTAATTTCAAAATTATATGTAAAACATAAGTTTTTATAATATATAATAATTTTTTCACAAACATGGTGTAAATTAAATATTATATATGGTGTTGGTGCACACACAATAATAATGGAAATAATACAAAGAAAAACTGAATAATACTTCTGAATATTATTAATTTGAAGAGAAATAAAATACACAATACTATTTGGACTGAGGCGCGACACTTGCTCTCTTTAAGGAGATTTAGGCCAAGCTTTGTAACTGGTGAAAATCTTCTCTGACTTGTCTCCCCTAGGATACAACAGCCCAACAAGTGTCGTATGGTTAGAACAACCTTTGCACAAAGTGTTCAAGTCCAAAGCTCCACAAAAAAGAACACTCTTCCTTGTCAAGAACCTCTCTGTTTGTTTTAGTATTTGTTGCAGTAACTTGGATTGGGTTTGAATAAGTCTATTTATAGGGTCAATATGCCTCACAAAATTACTACCCAAATTAATCTAATTAATTAGGCCCGTTATTCTGATGTAATGGGTGTTACAAGATTAACTGCTAGATATTAATATGATGGGCTGGAGTTACATAATTAATGGTGAGATAAGGAGTTTCTGAAAAATGAAAAGGTCCAAACGGATAGTCCATTAAGTGGGTTAATGGCTTTTCATTCTCCGTAACATAATAAAAATGGAGTATTAATTCGAGCCATTTACTCACTAACGAATATGGTAATTATTATAAATGGGCTGTCAAGTAGGAGGATCCAAGAGGCTGAGTCATTTCCATTTTTGATACCTCCACCCTTCACCTCCCCCTTGTGCAAGTATCAAGCCCAAAATCTAAGACAATTCATATTAGCTCATTAATTACCACAATTAAAAAGAACAAAATATTCTCTCTCATTTTCAATGTGGGATTAAATATTTTTCCACTAATTCCTCATCTTCCATATTCATTCCCACCTCTTTACATTTATATTGTAATATTTATTCATTTTAATTAATTAATATTAAAATGCTCCAACATATGGATTTAAAAATAGTATTTAATTAGTACATTCATAAAATAGTCATACCTATAAAATTTTACTTCTTTATTGACTCATTTTCATTGCATATTAAAGTAATATTAAAATATTTATATTAAAAATTAAAATACTAAAAATTATCCTCCAACTTGATACTATAACTTTCTCCAAAAAAAAAAAAAAAAAAAAAAGAAAAGAAAAGAAAAGAAAAAGAACTTTGATACTATAACTTTATTATAATTATATATATATATATATATATATGTAGTAAATATTATTTTTATTCAAATGTTATATGTTAAAAGAAAGTATAAGTGGGTTCTAGTTAACTCAACTGTAAAGTTTTTTTTTTTTTTTTTTTTTAATGGTTTTTTAGTTTTTATTTTTTATACCATTGAACGAAAAGACAAATCTTACATGTAGTTGAACTACCCAAAAGTGATGGATTGGCATTAAAGCTACTTGAAAAGCTAGATTATATACGTCACAACTATGAGCCTAGGAACAAAAATAGAATGGACAAACAAACCATTCTGATACAAAGACAAAAGATCCTCCATCATGTTCTACTCTCTGCCAGCAAGGACTTCTAGTAAAGTTGACCACTTCCATAGTTCTCTTGCAATTAGTTAAAAATAGAACACGGCTAAAACCAAGGCTCCTAGCATTGACAGCTGCTTCCACCATTGCTTCCTGAACTGCCTGGGTGGCATTTGCTGCTCCATAGCTTGAGACACCATTGAAAATGAGATTTCCCTGCCTGGCTTTTGCTTCATAGGCATAACCAGTCCTTTTGCCCCTCCTTAGCCTTGCACTTGCTATCTTAATGATCATCTGCCAGGTATCACCTAAGCTTTGAGGGTTGTTTTTTTGCCTTGTTGGCTGGTGTTGAGAATTTTTTGGTTGTTGAAAGCCACCTGATACCTTTATTGTCCAGCAAATCCGTATGTGCAAGATTCTTTGACCTATAGATGATCCAAGCATGTTGCCTAGGCATCCAGGCAAGCAAGAGTCCTCCACTCAGGCCATTCCTTGNTTGCTGCTCCATAGGCATAACCAGTCCTTTTGCTCCCTCCTTAGCCTTGCACTTGCTATCTTAATGATCATCTGCCAGGTATCACCTAAGCTTTGAGGGTTGTTTTTTGCCTTGTTGGCTGGTGTTGAGAATTGTTTTGGTTGTTGAAAGCCACCTGATACCTTTATTGTCCAGCAAATCCGTATGTGCAAGATTCTTTGACCTATAGATGATCCAAGCATGTTGCCTAGGCATCCAGGCAAGCAAGAGTCCTCCACTCAGGCCATTCCTTGGCATTTCCCACCCATCAGCAAAACCATAGTCTTCCCAAATCCGTTTACTTCTATCTTTAACTAACCGAGTCTCCATAAGAAATAGTACATCAAGTTTAGACTCGAGGTCTTTTTCTTACAACATAGACTGCAAAGGTTTGCCCAAACCTCTACAGTTCCAACTCATTATCCTCACGGGGTAGCTGATTATGGCTAGCTTCCGATTGCCCATTTGGATATTGTGGAGATGGTGAGCTTGATCCTTCCATGGAGGTAAATTCTGAAACTGTGCTAGACTAGGGGGGGGGGGGGTGCTCATCATCTTGGTTATCACAAACAACCTCCTTAGCAAAGAAACCACATAAGAGTCTTCGTCGAAGGTTTCGGCCAAATTTCTCCATTTCCTTATGAAACCTATTCCTCGATGCAAACATTTGGTTAAAATCCTCTTCCCCATTGCTAAAAGAGAAAGGTATGGGTTCAGAGTGGGTAGAGATAGGGGAAGGGTGCTCAAAACCATAAGAGGTCTCTGGGTTACTCATGGAGTCCAAGCCCTTTAACCAACTAAATCAGCACGTTTGAAATTTCTTAAGCATGTGTCTTGGGCAGAAGGATGTGGCCCACTATGAGCCCTCTCAAGACTGGGCTTCAAGTTCTCATGTGAAATACCAACTTCTACAGCTCGGGTTTGGGGTCTATTTAGGCTAGGCCCATGGCTTGAACCCCCAACTTCAAAATGAAATCTACCTCGATCCACCCATTGGACTAAGGATTCGATGATGGAATTAGGGGATTTAGGAATCATAACTCATTCCCATGCATGTCCTTGAATGAACTTTGGCCTTGCCACATTCAGACTATCCAAATTAAACATGATGGTAGTAATTGATTCACTATCTGTTTCCACTGTAGATGACATGTCCTCTCTAACCTCACCATTTGTCATAAAAGGACTCGTGCTAGCTACCCAAGTCCATTTCAATCCCAATGAACTTGGTGATTGCCAAGGGGGGCGCAAGGAGAAGGTTTCATTAGGGGCTATGGCAGAAGGAGAACTAGGAGCGTGAGATGGTTGCATGTCACTAAAAGGGCCAGCTACACTTATTGGGCGATTGATGGTTGAATAAGAGATATAGGGGTCAATTTCCGCCTACACCAAAAACTGATTGGTATCTATCCAAAATTCATATAGATACCAAAATAAGTAATGTGTATTTTTTTTTTTTTTTTGGGGGTATCTATCCATATAATTAATTGGAATAAAAATCTTTTGCGTTAGTTTTAGATATTTCAAAAATAATTTTATTACTAATTGATTTTTTTTTTTTTTGAGAATCTATTACAAATATATATATATATATATATATTGATAGCTAAACCTAGAGAAAATCCAATTAGATTTCAATTGAATTCTTAATTTTATGCCATGTGTCTCATCTAATTTTTAATTTTTGTGCTAAATGAATTATTGAGCGTAAAAATTGAAGAGTTCAAATTCAGTTAGATTCTAAATTGGATTTTAAATGGAGACCAATTTTGTGCCACAAGTGCATCTAATTTTTTTTTTTTAAATTTTTTTATGGCAAATGAATTATTGGGTGCAAAAACTGAAGAGTCAAAACCAATTAAATTAAAATTATAATATATATATATATATATATATATATATATGAGAAACCATTACATATTTTTAGAAATGCATGATTTACAAATGTGTAAGTTAATACCATGTATAATTTAAACATCTTCTTAAAAAAAGTATAATTTGAACCATATAATTATGATTATTTTTATTGTACTCGTGCATATGCTCATGGTTAGACACTAATTGAACTAAAATAAGAATATATAGCTAAATTGAGAAATTCTAAAAGTGTACATCGTATTCTAATATGACTTACAACCCTACATATACACCCACATAATAAAAAAATAAATTCATATTTTCAATATAAAATTTGGTTAAAAAATAAAAGTAAAAAAAGTTTAAATATCATAAAATTAGTAAAAAAGCTGTAACTACTTAAAAATGCTATATTTTTATTAAAAATGAAAGCTTCTAAACACATGCATTGATGCATAGGACATGTGATGAGACTAATTTTTATTATATCATTGTGTTGAATTTAGAAATATAAATATGAAACAAGAGTTTGGCATGATACAACACAATGATAAAGTAATTTTTGAAAAATATAATACCATAAAAATACAAAATAAAACATATTTTCTGGTTTATCAATTTAAAATATAATCATAATTCATTGCATTGAAACATTTAAAAAAGTAATAAAATCATACACGTGAGAAGGTAATATTTTAGTATTTTGACTAAACTCTATGACTATAAGCCCACATCGCCTCATTTATTTTCTTCCTTTTGCAGTTTGCACTAAGCCACCAAAACAACTTCACCTATTAGGGCCGAGCGCCACTATGGGCTTGTGCCCATGTACTTCCACCACGACAGTCGCTCCCATCACCACACCACCAACACACTATCATTACCGTCAAAATATGAATTGTAATGACTTTTCAAGCCCAAAATCTTGCCTATCGAACCATAGAGATAGCAAAAAATACCACTAAGTTAGAGCTTAGAAGTCTTGACAAATTGCTTTTTTATTAGAATGTTGTCATGATAAATAAAGTGTTAAAATAAAAAAAAGTGCAATTTCTATATTTGTATTTTTTTTTTTTTGATTTAATTTTAAGGCAGGTAGATCCAACCCAAAAGCCTAATGGACTATAAAATGAACACCAACCATCACGTGAAACCAACGGGTATCAGTTTCCAAAGGTGACGTATTTTCGTTTCCTTTGGGCTTCAGTTTGCAGCGAGTTTTTAAAGACTTGAGCTAAAAATGAATCAGTTATGGGCTTTCCTTTCGGCCTTCAATTTGCAATGATTTTTAAAAGACTTGAGCCCATATGGGCATTCTATATATATATATATATACTTGTACGAATTAGAATTTTGGTAGAAGAGTTTTAAATGGATTAAATGTAGTAGTATTTTAAAAAAAAAAAATATTAGCATCGCGAAAACAAATTATCCTTTTTACTTAAAATGTAAAAGATCAATGAAATCTATCACATTGATTTTGTTAGAGCGAATGATCTTATATATATATATTATATATATATTTTTTTTTTGAATAAAAAAATTGTAAAAGGGTGGAGAGTGAAAGTAAAATTTTTAAATTTAATTAATTAATATACCATCTGGTAAAAGGACTTTTTTTTTTTTTTTGAAACTGGAACCAAGCATTCAATTAAATCAAAAGAGGCATCAATGTTTACAAACTCAACAGCAACTGATGGAACCTCTTCCATTCCAAATAAATCAACATTAACATTATGAGCATATCCAGCCAGCTCATGTGCCACCCTATTACCATTTCTTTTTGTGCAGCTCACAGAAGTCCTCCAAAGCTCCAAGCAAATGCCTAATGTCTCCCACCACATGCCCAATAGCTAACTGGATATCCGATCCAGAAGCAATACATTTAGTAG
>NW_027069818.1:0-29803 GCF_002906115.3 Quercus suber
TTTTTTTTTTTTTTTTTTTTTTTGGTGACATCAACAAGTCCCTGGATTGAATTGGTTCAGATTTGGGTCATGGAACTGAATGGGCCAACACTCAAATAAAAAGGGACCACAAGTGTTTTGGTCAATTTTATGAGCGGCCCAAAAGGGAAGACATAAGCCCTGACCGTGGGGCCTAGCTCAAAGCTACAGACACAATATTGACCAGGATAACTTGTATACAAGAATACTATATATCAAAGTTATGTAATTTTCAACACGTCCAATGAAGTATTTATTGATGGTTGGCTTTCAAACTTCCAAGCATTTTAGAGTGGAAATACAAAACCAGTACTCTACAAGGATGCTGAAACACAACAATCTTGCATTTTACATAGGCAAGATCAATTACATTAACAATAATAACAAAGAAAGAAATACATAATTTGTTTATTTTAGATAGGCAAGATCAATTCCATCGAACAGGAACAGCCATCCAAATTATATAGCCTCTAAACCCATGCTACTTGAAGATAGAGCATGCTATTTGTATAAAAGTGAGCGCCAGAAGAACAATAGCAGCCACGATTGAAGTGCCTCTCCAAGGAGTGCTAAAATATTCACGTTTTAATGTTGCCTTCCTTCTGTGCCAAGGATTCTCATAGAAACTATTCAATTTATTATAGAGATCAATGTAATCATCTCTTACCGTTATCCATATGATTCCTTTGTTAAGATTGTTAATCATAGAATTTGCTGCATTGTTGTCGCCTAGGTAATTGACCAAGATTTTTTTATCACAAAGAAAATTCACATCTTTTCTAGTATTGATAAGTGAATCCATCAAGAATAAGTAATCAGTAAAGTATGTATCTTTTATATAGCGAGTTTGCTCTAACGCCATAATGTTTCGAGTAACAACTTAGTCCAATCGTCTAATTTTAACTGGGGGATTTTCAACACTCCTTTTTCAAATTTTATGTCAAAACGGCATTCACTTGTTACAACCTTGAATTTTACTCCTGCCGAATGGAGTTATGTTGCAGTGTACAAAAGGTCATTCTGCTCATTACCTCTTTTTGGTCGCTTCTCTAGTGGAGGTATCTGGAAGGTTCTAAGAAGATCAGTGAAGTGTTCTATTTTCACATTGGGAAGGGCCTGTATGGACTGCATGCTGAAGTGCCCAAAGTAGTTATAAGAAAGCTCAAGTAAACCATCGTAATCTAAGAGATACGGAAATGCAAGGTGTTGTAGTTTCTCAATAACAAAGAATGGAAGCTGATTTTTGATAGGCCAAGAATATATTGACCCCTTATGATATATTAATCAATTAGTTTAGCCAAGTGAAATTAATTAGATTCAATTACATACAATGAGCGTGGTAGTACAAACAAATCACTAAATAACTAAATATGCAGCGAAAATTAAAATGACACGGTGATTTGTTTACGAATGGGAAAAACCTACAAGGCAAAAACCCCACCGGGTGATTTTAAGGTCACCACTCTCGAGAATCCACTATTATCACAACAAGCAGTTACAAGTAAAGGAATCTCAGTACCTTATACCAACCTACAATTGAACCCTTACCCCAATACCCAATTGGATCTATTTTTTAGTGACAATCTCTCTTTGTAATGCACGACTCCCAATACGTGACTAACCAATTGCACGAATCCCAGTACGCGACTTCAATTACTAACTAGAGAAGGTTGTTGGCTGCAAAGTTTTTCAGTTCATCACATGATGAAGATCGAGAAGCTTCTTGATTACAAAACCTTACGATGCACAAACACAGCAGCTTCTTCACAAGAAAGATAAACTAGGACAAATTCTATCTCCGGTCACAATTTGCTTGAACAAACTTTTTCTCAACACTTGTACAACTTGTGTCACCTTTGATGGCACTTAAAATAATCATTTTATATGTCTAGGGTTGTGAGGAAAGAAAGCCCAAACATACAATCACGGATTGGATGAAAAGAATCCTGAAAAACTGAATTTCATAAACCTCGACAGATACCTTATTTGTCGAGCTACTATCAAGCCACAGGCTTCAACAGCTCTACAAGTCTCGATAGATAGCTAGCTATCGAGCTAGCTGTCGAGCTTTAATGAACAGCACTTTCTGCTCTTGAATCTTGGACAAACTTGCATGGCTTTAACACTTGAACTTAAAAAAAGTTTCTTGAAGTATTAAACACAACCTAGATCTACCCAAATACAAGTAAAATGCGTTTTGTCAAATGATTAACCACTTACATAAAATAGGGACATATGTTCCTAACAAGTGAATTACATATGTCCTAACAATCTCCCCATTTGGCAATCCATGACAAAACCACAACTAACAAATGAGATATGAGAGAAGTCATAAATCACTCAACTCATATTTTCTTGTTGAATACAATAAAATCTATCCTAACACAAACTCTTGAAAAGAATATATGTACAATGTATGTCAAAATGGTCATAGGACCAATATACAAGATATGATGTATCTTAAATAGAAAGAAAAAAAAAATACATCAAGTCTTCACTACATCCCTCAATGTGCACACTCCCCCTAACAAAAATCTCCTATAATAACCCTCCTCCTAAGTATGACTACTCTCATAACCCAAAACGACTCCCCCTTTTTGTCATGAGTGACAAAGGGTAAGAGAGTGTCAAGTAGACATCTTGTCAGTGCCGGAAGAGCTAGCATCTCCATCCTCATCATCATCATCATCATCAAAGTCGTCATCATCCTCGAATGTCTCAGATGCCTCAAGAGGAGGAGAGGGAGACTCCACAAAGCCACCAAGGTGAGCCTGCCATATAGCAATACGGTCGACACAGGTGTTCACCTGACACAACTCATCAGTGAGAGTGTCAAGGCAAGCATCCATGCGCTAAAGTTACACCATGATCGCATCTAGAGTCACCCCACCCGCTGAGGAAGAGGGAGCTGAGGTGGATGGAGCTGAAGGAGTTGGAGTAGCTATCGATCCAAACCGTCTCAAACGTAGCTGCGCCTCGCTGCATTTAACAGTACTAGCATCTATAGCACCCATGACAGGAAAGGGATCAGAAGAGGGAAAAGGAATAGCAAAATGGCGTAAAAGCCTCGTGATAGTAGAAGGGAAGATAAGCTTATCACGGGTCGCCGTATCCCTATAGACATCTATGATAGAAAGAATGAAATGAGAAGGAAAATCTATAGTGAGATGCTCTATCAAAGAAAGAAAAAATCAAGCACGGGGCTCAGTGATAGAGTTGTAATGAGAAAGAAGGTGTAAAACAAAAGTCATAACCATGTTAAAAAATTGAGGGCCTTTTGCAAAGTTTTAACAGTAAGTGAACTGGTGCACACCCTAATCGGATGGACGCTCACAAAAAGCAGAAATGAGCTCGTCTTTAGACACTGTCCTAAGATGATCACAACCAGGGTAGTCAGGATGCTCTACCCTGGGGACACGGAGCACATCGGAGACAATCTCCAGTGTGACAACAATGCACGTACCTCAAACGCGAGTAATGAAATGAGGTACTGAATAATTGAATCCATGCATGTTCGAGTAAAACTCCTGGATCAGCATGGATGGACAGGTGATCGGGATGTCACACAGTGACCCCCATCCCTTACTGTAGATAACAGTAGAAAGGTCAGTATCGGAAAAGTCCGACAAGATGATGTGGCGTTCCAAATGAATGCCTCGTTGGGAAAAGTTCTCAAAGAAGTCCGATCTGGCCTTCTGATCACGGAGCCGAACAAAGAAAGGAGTAGTGTCAGCAGAAGAGGATGCCCTGGAACGAAGAAGGTTCCAGGACAGAGCAGATTTACGTTTGGGTGCCATAGAAGAAGACTAACATAAACGGAGAGAAGGAGAGAGAGAGAAGACAATCAGAAAAGTCCCAAGCAATTCAAATATATCAAAATATATTGAAAGGAGAGTACGTATGCATGGGAATGCATGAACATATGACATGCAAAAGAAATTGCATCATGGGCTCAGCCCAATTCAAACCTACCAGCACACAATCAATTGCACACATCTAAATGCATGACAATATTGTTATAATGCTCATGAGATGCAATGTATGAAGTTTTTAAGATTAAATCTTCAAAACCCATCCCAAAAATTTCGCAAAAACCTCTTTGATTTTGAAAATCCCCAAAATTTTCAAAAAACCCAAAAACTTAGGTTAAAAAGCATGAAATGCATGAAAAAGAGGGATTAAAGACTTACCAAGTGAGGAAAAACTTGATTAAGCTCAAAGACACCTTAAGGAAGAGGTTTAAGGTGAGAGAGAGAAGTTTTAGGAGGTGAAAGGCTAGATAGATCGAGAGAAATGAGTTCAGATTTGCGAGTGCCCCTTATATAACCCTTCAGTAATTCTCGACAAATCGAGAGGTGTCGAGGATCTGTCGAGCTTTAAAAGGTTTGACAGAAACATCTATCGAGCATGTGTCTGAGACAAAATAAGCTCGATGGATCGAGGTTGCTATCGATGAGCTATCGAGAGGTCAGAAAGTTTCTCGATCGATCGACCCAGCTGTTGAGAGGTATCAAGATTGCGATTGAAAGCAATTGAAGAACTCGATAGAAAAGCCAGGTGTCGAGAGGTATCGAGGATCTGTCGAGATTACTTTAAAACAGTTTTTCAAGAAGAGAAAAACACAGATATGAATGCAATCAAACATACAACTAAACCAAGGATCCAAACAGCATTTTGAACTCTCAAAAACATCTCTCAACCAAAAAAATGTTAAGCACATAGATCCCAAAAACACACACACACACACACACACTAACAAATCTAACCAATTTTATATTTCAAAAAAAAATCAAGACAGTTTAGTGAACATACATTAATACATGTAAACCTTGTGATGGCCAAATCACATTGTACCTGCACATGTATCAAGAGTAGTAAAGAATATTGCGTGTTGTGTGTGAAAAACATCACAAGATTGCATAAGTGTCTGCATGTTATGACGATTTGAAATATGAGAAAATCACTTTAACTCACACACAATCATAACTGTTTGATAGGAACTATCACCTTCGAGGTACATCCTATAACTCTCACATCTCCTAGAATACACACTTGCAATTATATATAAAGCATTTTGATCTTTTTGCTTTTATTTTTCTTTGCATATTTTTCTTTTTAAGCGAATCATACATGGGCATATAAGCGAAAGAAAAAAAATATCTGATGATGTTAAGCATTTGGCATTCCAATTTTGCAACGTCAAAGCATACAAATGTCATTGACATTGCACTTTTGCTATATCGAAGCATACAAATGTCATTTCATGACTAGTGGGCAACAGTGGTAAGATAGTTATTTATGCTTTTCTCTTAGGATTTTTTTGTCCTACCCATCAAAAAGAGTGATACAAGTGTTAAGTGCAAGAGATTACTTAATTTTACTCATCACAAACATGAGCCACAAAGCTCACTTGCTTAGTTGTGCATTAAGATACTCATCTAAGCTACAAAAGATACAATGTTTAGAAAAATTTGTTTCAATGGTCATCTAAGGTACACAAGTACTAATGTACACAAACACACACTGTTTTTTTATTTTTCTGATTTTTCAATTTTTATTTTTATTTTTATATGAAAAACAAAAAAAAAAGCAAAATTGAAAAATAACCAAACAAAAATATGTTAAACAAAACAACACAATGCATAAAACTAGACTGACTTAAAACTTGAAAGCTGTTGATACCCATTTTCGTGACACAAGTTTTACAAGCCTAATTTATGTATTATATTTTATTTTATTCTTTTAAGCATGGCCCAAGCCCATGCAACTTATTGGGGAAATTGAGGGAGTGTGGTTTGGAAGGTATAGATCGATTCCTTTTGGACCTTTTGCATGAGCCCAACCCATGCGTGCTACCAAATGGGTAAAGGACACTGGTAGCACCATAGGCTCATGCAGGAGGTCTTGTACCCAAAATTTCCACCTCAAAAGAGCTTTTATACTCTGGGTGACTGTGCCCCTAATTTTCTGCCCAGCTCCATTTTCCACACCAAAACACAGCTAACCCTAAACTAATTAGCTAGCCTATTGTAGCCACCAAATGCATCTATCAAAAGCCTTACAAGGAAACAATAGCTAATAGAGTCAACCACTTTATTTCCAAAATCATACTAAAAGCATGCTAAACTCTTCCCTAAACAAAAGCAACCCAAGCCAAAACACCAAATTAGTATCATGGGGGATAAAAGCTCCTTCCACTACTCAAAAACCAGTCATTAGCAATACTCCAAACTCTTTATAAAACTCTTTCTTCAGCTCAAAAAAGGGGTCAACCACGTTCTACCTAGAGACCTGAAACTTTAGAGCAAAAACTCATTCAAGCAGTCAACAATCTTAGAATTCTAAACCTTAGGGGTGGAAATATGGGTACGAGGGAATCTTCGCTCTCTTCCTCACAACCTCTCTCAATTTCCTTTTCTCGGTGACTGTGGATCAAAGTTTCAGACCTGTTGAACCACGTTTTCCCCATAGAGCTGAAACTTGAGAGCAAAAACCCACTGAGCCAGGAAATATTCTCACAATTTTGAACCTTAGGGGTGGAAATATGGGTATAGGGGAACCTTTCCCTCTCTTCCTCACAACCTCTCTCATTTTCCTCTTCTCGATGACTGTGGGTCGAAGTTTTAAACTTGTTATATTTTTATACTTTTTCTACACTTTTGTTATTAGCATTTTGACTCTCTCTTGTCAAAGCACCATTAGCCTTTTGTTCATTATACATTTGTAATTTTGGGTTTGATTCTCCATAATAGACACTTTTAAAGAACCTAAGGGGAGATTTGGGCCATTCTTACATTTTCGGCCCTTGTCGCAAAACGTCCCCGACAAAAGCAAAACACACAAGTAATGCAAACAAAAACAAGAAAATGAGAGAGAAAGAGAGAGAAAGTGACAAAATCACTTGGATCCCTTTTCCTTCTACACCTTGAAAGAACCTTTCCATCTAACAAAACCTTGATCTGGCGATGAGGGGGAAGAATTAAAACTGTTCAAGTTTGAAAGGAACATGAGGGCTTTAAGGAGATCTCCAAGGGGAGCAAAAGAGGATGGAAACTAATTCTGGTTTCCCGATGCGATCCTGTCGTTACTCTGTTAAGTGGCTAACCACTTATAGCAATTAGGTCGAGTATGATCGGCTGCTCCACAGTAATGACAGAGATGCTGCTTTTTTTGTTTAGGCTTTTAAGAGTTAGCATTCTTAGCCCTAGGGTTTTTAGCTTCTTTCTTATCTTGCTTAGGGGGTGCTCCTAAGATAGATTTACCCTTGTCTATGTTCTCACCAGCTAAATCAATTTTGACATTAGTGTTCTCAATTTCAACATTATTACTAGGAGGAACAAAAACAGTAGTACTAGTAGAAGCAATATTAGAAGGAGAGAAATTATACCCTAAACCGGTTCGATCGGAAGCAGATTTCTGAAGACTCAGCATTTCATCAAGCTTAGCACTTGAAGTCCTTTCCAGCTAAGCTCTAACTTGGAACAGTTTTGCCTCAAGCTTCTTGATCTTCTCAACCAAGAAGTTATTCTCAAACCTCAGTGCTCTAATAGTCTGATTGGCTTCATCAAACTTTGTGGAAAGCTCTTTACGCTCAAGCTCCACATCACTAAGCTTCTTGGTGGTCAACCTATACAACTTTTCATGCTTTTCTGAGACCTTATATAACTTTGCATAAGCTGTGTGGATGTCATCTTGTTCATCTATATTCTCAAACTTGGACTCCACCAATTTCTCTTCTTCATCCACATCTTCAACAATCCCCTTAGTAGGATTGATAGTGGCAGTGAAGGCATTCAAAATTTCGTCATCCTTATTGTCGGAATCATCTTCAGGCTCAGTGTCGCTCAATATAGCAGCAAGTGCCTTGCTCTTCCCAATGGTCTTGAGATATGTAGGGCACTCTTATTTCATGTGACCAAAGCCTTGACACCCAAAGCACTTTGGTCCTGAAGGAACAGTGTACTGACCGTCATCCCTAGCATCTTTCTTCCTTTTGTCTTAGCTCTTGAACTGAGAAGAACTGGATTGCCTACGGTCTTTGTCAAAGCCCTTCCCATTGGCATTCTTCATGAATTTCTTAAATTGCCTTGAAATGTAAGACTTCATCTTAGAATCTTCATAGTCTAAAGACTCATCGGTATCACTGCTCTTGGCCTTCAATGCCATGCTCTTGCCCTTTCCCGACTTACCATTTTTTGTTAAACCTAACTCATAGGTCTGCAGATTACCAACCAATTCTGTCAAAGGAATCTTGTCAATGTCCTTTGATTCCTCGATTGCAGTGATCTTGGCATGGAATCTCTCGGGTAGATATCTGAGCACCTTTCTCACAATCTTAAGTTCAAGAATGGTTTCCCCAAGATTAAAAGCTAAGTTCACCAATCTATACAGCTTGCCACACCTTCTCATTTAGAGACTGCAAGAAAGCTCTCATGCGTACTTTCTAGTATGCATAGTTAGTACCATCAAATAAATGAGGTATGATAAGAGATTATCCTCTATTCATGACAAATAGGGGTCAATAGATCACACACAAAGATTAACCCTAATCAGAGTGTGTCTGCTCTGATACCACTTGATAGGCCAAAAATGTATTGACCCCTTATGATATATTAATCAATTAATTTAACCAAGTGAAATTAATTAGATTAAATTACATGTAATGAGCGTGGTAGCACAAACAAATCACTAAATAACTAAATATGCAGCAAAAATTAAAATGACATAGTGATTTGTTTACGAATGGGAAAAACCTACACGGTAAAAACCTCACCGAGTGATTTTAAGGTCACCACTCCTGAGAATCCACTATTATCACAACAAGCGGTTACAAGTAAAAGAATCTCAATACCTTATACCAACCTACAGTTAAACCCTTAACCCAATACCCAATTGGACTTGTTCTGTAGTGACAATCTTTCCTTGTAACGCACGGCTCTCAGTACGTGACTAACCAATTATGCGAATCCCAGTATGCGACTTCAATCACCAACTAGAGAAGGTTGTGGGCTGCAAAGTTCTTCAGTTCATCACACGAAGAAGATCGAGAAGCTCCTTAGTTACAAAACCCTACGGTGCACAAACACAGCAGCTTTTTCACAAGAAAAATGAACTAGGGCAAATTCTATCCCCAGTCACAATTTGTTTGAACAAACTTTTGCTCAACACTTGTGCAACTTGTGTCACCTTTGACGGCCTTTAAAATAATCATTTTATATGTTTAGAGTTGTGAGAAAAGAAAGCTCAAACATACAATCGCAGATTGGATGAAAACAGTCCTGAAAAACTGAATTTCATAAACCTCAACAGATACCCTATCTGTCGAGCTGCTGTCGAGCCATAGGCTTCAACAGCTCTATAGGTCTCGATAGATAGTTAGCTGTCGAGCTTTAATGAACAGCACTTTCTGCATGGCTTTAACACTTGAACTTGAAACAAGTTTCTTGAAGTACAAAACACAATCTAGATCTACCCAAATACAACTAAAATGGGTTTTGTCAAAGGATTAGTCAATTACATAAAATAGTGACATGTTCCTAACAAGTAAATCACATATGTCCTAACAATTTTCAAGTAATATAGCAAGTCAAGCCTTACAGCACTAGCCCTTGGTTTCACAAACATAGGACCATCACTTGTCCAACTCCTTGAACTAAATCTGAAGAAAAGCTCAAGAATGAAGCTCGCATCCATCAATATCATTTTCACAAACCTATCACTGGTAAGGTCAATAGTCTCTGCATAACACCCATGAATGCTTTCTTCCATTTCCCTTATTGTGCCTACTAAATACTCCAACTTTATCGCACTCCGTTTCGCGAAACTCCTGAAGTATCTCTCTTTGTGCTCTTCCATGGCTCTTAATCCTTTATTTTTGTGGTGAAACGGTCCAATTGAAACTACTTGAGCAGTGTAGGCTTCTTCCTTCCATTTTCGAAGGTGGCGTGGAACCTTGTAGATAAGACACTGAATTGATGGTTGAATCTCGGGCCTTTCGAAGATTTTTCTAATTTCAATTACCAACTCATCATTTTTATTTCTAATTCCACCTGAAATGTTTGCTTCCTTTTGAGTATTTTGATCTTTATTATTCATTGAAGCAATTGCTAGTTGAATTTCCGTGCTAGCTGATTCTTCCGTCTCCCAAGTTGTCTTCCTTAAATTTTCTTAGGACAAACACAAAACCCACTAGCATTAGAAATATTAGGTGATACTTGTAAAAAAAATATTTAAAAAATGTGGATAAACTAGCTAGGTGATTACTCATGATGCATGGACAAGCTATCGTCGTCTACCACCATCATCCTAGAAATCAAATTGTAAATGACTAGTCATTTTGAATGATAGAGTTCGATTTTGGTTTTGGAAAAAACAATAGTTAATAGGATAAACAATTTATGCACTTAAAATCATTTAATATTATTAAAAATAATTTGTTAGAGCGTGTGAATTGTTCGTATTGAAGATTGTTCCATTTCTATAAGAAAAAGAAGGTAGTTGGTTAAACCATTTATATATTTAATTTTTACTTAGTAATGTATTTTTTGTTTTTCTATTACTATGGGTTTATTTTATGGGTAAAAGTGTATTACTAGGAATTTTGCTAATGTTTATTATCTTGTTCTAGGAAGTTATTCAATTATAATGAAAAACTCTTTAAAAAGGTAGGTATTTTTTTTTTCCCAGAACATGGTATATAAATATATATATATACATATATATTGTCAACAAAATTATCATTTATATTTTTACTTGAATTAATGATCATTTTTGGAATTGTAATAGAATTTTATTTAGTTCCAAAATTTAAATAGTCACACAAATGTAATACAAAGAGCGGCAAACTGGCTCCCTGCCCGGGGGTGTAATATGACCATAAAGACCCCCATTTTTCGATTCTAAAAAAAAAAAAAAAAGCAGCAAACAAAGAGTCATTCTTTGTTTTTCCAAGGTAATACAAATGCATACGAGCGTGATATCTCTATTGTTTTAATTATTTTAAATGACAATCAATTTTCTCATTTTCATTATATTAGAAAAAAAAGGTTTTAACTTATTATTATCAATAAATCACAATAATCATTCAAATAATAGTTACATTTTTTCTCACCTATATATATGAGCAAACCATAACCTGGAGTTTACATGTATGAGAGTAATATTCAACACAGAAAAATTTATACAAAGTTTGCCATTCTTTCATTTTTCTACTTCTTTTTATTAATTTTTGATAGGCCACAAACTGAATGACCCCTTGTGATTAAACCAATTAATTAATTAGCCAAGTTATTAATCAATCAATTTATCATGCAAATACGTGGAAGCACAAACAAATTACCAAATAACTAAATATGCAGCGGAAATTAAATAACACAATGATTTGTTTACGAATAGGGAAAACCCTTACGGCAAAAACCCCACCGGGTGATTTTCAGGTCACCACTCCCAAAATTTCACTATTATCAAATCAAGTGGTTATAAGTAAAGGACTCTCAAGTACCTTACCAACTTACAGTTGAACTCTTACCCCAATACCCAATTGGACTTGATCTGTAGTGACAGTTTCTCCTTTTGATGCACGGCTCCCAAGTACGTGACTAACCAATGCATGGATTCCAATACGCGACTTCAACACCAACTTAGAAGGAGAAGTTGGCTGCAAAGTTCTTCAGTTCATCCTACACGATGAAGATCAGGAAGATGCTTGGTCACAAAACCCTTTGGTGCAAATACACAGCAACTTCTTCAGAAGAGATGAACTAGGTCAAGAACTTCGTCTTTGATCACAAATTGCTTGAACAGAGTTTGCTCAATACTTTTGTAACTTGTGTACAATTTGACGGCTCTGAAAATAATCATTTTATATGTCTAGGGTTAGGAGAAAAGAAAGCCCAAAGACACATTCACGGATCCCAAGAAATCAGATCAGAAAATCTGATTTTATAAATCTCGACAGATAGCCAAGTGTCGAGGAGCTATCGAGAAGGTGTCGAGTTTTAATGAATTTGCACTTCAGCTTGTTTTTCTTGGACAGACTTGATGGCTTCAACACTTGATCTTGAAACCTTATTTCTTGAAGTATTAAAAATACTTAGAACTACCCAATTACAAGTAGAGTGCGTTTTGTCAAAGGATTAGCCAATTTACATAAATAAATGACATATGTTCTTAACAAGTGAAAACACATATGTCCTAACAATCTCCCCCTTTGGCAATCTGTGATAAAACCACAACAAACAAATGAACATATGAGAGAAGTCATAAATCACTCAACTCATACTCACTTGTTGAATACAATAAAATCTATCCTATCACAAACCCTTGAAAAACTTTGCAAGAAAAGAGTTTATGGCAAGTAGACTTTGACAAACTGTATTTCTGAAACACTTTAAACAAAACTCATCAAGGCATCTTGTGTGAAACAGAAATAATAGATTGCATACAAGTATAAGAATCATGTGTATAAAGATAGAAAAGAAACAACACATGTAGAGAAAGGTGAGAGAAACATACATCCACATAAATAGAGAAAATAAGTACAATGTATGTAAAACTGGTCACAAGACCTCATATACAAGAACAATGTATCTAAAAAGAAAGAAAAGAAAAGATACATCATAACCTCACTACATCCCTCAAGTATCAACACTCCCCCTATCAAAAATGTCCTATACTAACCCTCCCCCTAAGATGACTAATCTTATATCCAAAACTACTCCCCCTTTTTGTCACGAGTGACAAAGGGTAAGTGTGTCAAGTAGACATCTCATCAGTAGAGCTAGCATCTTCATCATCATCCGAAGCATCATCGTCATCACCATCATTATCATCATCCTCAGAGTCAGAAGCCGCTAGAGGAGGTGGTGAAGGAGTAGCCTCAGAAGCAAACCCACCCATGGTCGCCTGCCGTCGTGCAATATGACCAACACGAACATTCACCTGATACAACTCCGTGGAGAGTGTATCAAGGCGAGCATCCATGCGCTGTAACTGGGCCATGATGTCTCCAAAAGATACATCGCCCATCGCACACAGTGACTCTCATCCCCTACTGTGAATGACAGAGGGAAGGTCAGTGTCGGCGAAGTCCGTCAAAATGACTTGGCATTCTGAATGAACACCTCGTCTAGCAAAGTTCTCCGAAAATGCCTTGCGGGCATCCTCATCACGGAACCGAAGATTAAGAGGAGCAAAATCAGAAGAGCAAGAAGCTCCAGAACGCAGAGGGTTCCGAGCCGGAGTGGATTTACACTTAGGTGCCATAGACACTACTAACGTAAACAGAATGAGACGGAGAGAGAGAAAGAGACAATTAGAAGAGTCCCAAAACAGCTCAAATATATCAAATACATTGAATAAAGAGTACATATGCATGAGGAATGCATGAACATGTGACATGCAAAGTAAAAAGCATCATAGGCTCAGCCCAATCCAAACCTACCAGCACACAAACATAGTTCACACATCTAAATGCATGAAAATATCATTCTAATGCACATGTAATGCAATGTATGACATTTTGAACACATTTAAGTGAAAACCCATCCCAAAATTTCAAGAATAACTCATCAATTTTGAAAAACCCCAAAAATTTTCAAAAACCCCAAAACCTAAGATTCAAAACATGAAATGCATGAATAATGAAGGAAAAAGAGATCATACCAAGTGATTTGAAGCAAGGAAGGGCCGAAAATCAGGTGGATTGAAGATTTGGAGTGAGAAAAAGGAGTTTGGGAGATGAACAGCCGCAGATAGATCAAGAGAGATCGAGAAAAATGAGAAACGGATCGCGACAGAAGCTCATATAAGAGCATCAGTAATTCTTGACAGATGAGGTGTCGAGAGGTGTCGAAAAATCTGTCGAGGTAGGTGTCGAGAAAATAGCCTTCGACAACTGCAGGTGTCGAGGAATGAACACCAAAACCAAGAACAGAATCTCAATCGATCGACCAAATGTCGAAAAGGTATCGAGGAGACAGGAACTTTCTCGATCGATCCACCAGGTGTCGAGGAGGTGTCGAGATTAAGATAAGAAAAAGGCTTGAGAAGCTCGACAGATAACAAGGTATCGAGGAAGTGTCGAGGAGGTGTCGAGCCAGCTTTTAAAAACAGTTTTTCGAGAAGTGAAAAACACAGATATGAATGCAATCCAACATGTACCTCAACCAATGATCCAATCAATATATTAAGCTTTCAAAAACATCTCTCATCAAACATTTTAAGCACATGGATCCTCAGAAACACACACACTAAACAAGTTTAACCAATTTTATATTTCAAAAATAGGTCAAGACAGTTTAGTGAGCATACATTAACACATGTAAAACCTTATGATGGCCAAATCACATTGTACCTGCACATGTATCAATAGTAGCAAAGAATATTGCGTGTTGTATGTGAAAAACATCGCAAGATTGCATATGTGTATACATGTTATGACGATTTGAGATATGAGAAAATAACTTTAACTCACACACAATCATAACTGTTTAATGGGGACTATCACCTTCAAGGTACATCCTATAACTCCCACATCTCCTAGAAAACACACTTGCAATCATATTTAAAGCATTTTAATCTTTTTGCTTTTTGTTTTCTTTGCATATTTTCTTTTAAGCATATCATGCATGGGCATATAGAAGAGAGAAAAGAAATACCCAACATGTTAAGCATAAACATTGCACTTTTGCTATGCCGAAGCATACGGATGTCTTTGACACTGAACTTTTGCTATGCCGAAGCATACAGGTGTCTTTGACACTGCACTTTTGCTATGCCGAAACATACAGGTGTCATATTATGATTGGCGGGTAACAGTGGTGAGATTTTTATTTATGCATTTTTCTTAAGATTTTCTAATCCTACCCGTCAAAAAGAGTGATATGAGTGTAAAGTTTTAAGAGATAACTTAATCTTACTCATCACAAACAAGAGCCACAAAGCTCACTTGCTTAGTTGTGCATAGAGATACTCATCTAAGTTATAAAAGATACAAAGTTTAGAAAACTTTGTTTCAATGGTCATCCAAGGTACACAAGTACCAATGTACACAAAACACACACTGTTTTTGTATTTTTTTTTTTTCAATTTTTCAAAATTTTTTTATTTATTTTTATATCAAAAAACAAAATAAACAAAACTGAAAATAAACAAACAAAAACATATTATCAAAGCAAAGCAAAAAAAAAACTAGACTGACTCAAAAAAAATGCAAAACACACAAGTAATGCAACAAACAAAAAAAAATAAAAAGATAAAAGAAAGTGATAAAATCACTTAGAGTCCTTTTTCTTCCACACCTTGGAAGAACCTTTCCTTTGATTGAGTCCTTGAACCGGCGGTGAAGGGGAAGAAGTGAACCCGTTCAAGTTCGAAAGGAGCATGAGGGCTTTCAGAAGATCTCCAAGAGGAGCAAGAGAGGATTGAAGCTAATTTTGGCTTCCAGATGCTATTATGTCGTTGCTCTATTGAGTGGCTAACCACTTATAGCAATTTGGTCGTGTATGACCGGCAGCTCCACAATGATGGCAGAGATGCTGCTTCTTCTGTTTAAGCTTTTGAGAGTTAGCCTTCTTAGCCCTAGGATTTTAGCATCTTTCTTATCTTACTTAGGGGGTGCTCCTAAGATAGATTTACCCTTGTCTAAGTTCTCACTAGCTAATTCAGTTTTAACAACAGTGTTCTCAATTTCAGTGTTATTAGCAAGAGAAACAAAAACACTAGTACTAGTAGAAGCAGTATTAGAGGAAGAAAGACCATACCCTAAACCTGTTCGATCCGAAGCAGATTTCTGATTGCTGAGCATCTCATCAAGCTTTACACTTGAAGTCCTCTCTAGTTGAGCTCTAACTTGAAACAACTCCGCTTCAAGCTTCTTGGTCTTCTCAGCTAAGAAATTGTTCTCAAACCTCAGTGCACCAATTGTTTGATTAGCTTCATCAAACTTTGTGGAAAGTTCTTCACGGTCAAGTTCCACATCACTGAGCTTCTTAGTGGCCAGCCTATACAGTTTCTCATGCTTCTCAGAGAGCTTGTATAGTTTCTCATAGACTGAATGGATATCATCTTGATCATCCATCTTCTCACACTCAGAGTCCACCAATTCTTCTTCTTCTTTCACTTCATCAACAATCCCTTCAGTAGGGTTGACTATGGCAGTGAAGGCATTTAAGATTCCGTCATGCTCATTGTCGAAATCATCTTCAAACTCAGTGTCACTCGGGTTGCAGCAAGTGCCTTACTCTTCCCAATGCTCTTGAGATATGTGGGCATTCATGCTTCATGTGACCGAATCCATGACAACCAAAGCACTTTGGTCCTGCAGGAACAGTGTAATGACCGCCATCCTTAGCATCCTTCTTCCCTTTGTCTTGGCTCTTAAAATAAGAAGAACTGGATTGCCTGCGATCCTTGTCAAAGCCCTTTCCATTGGCATTCTTCATTAATTTCTTGAACTGCCTGGTGATGTAGGACTTCATCTTGGAATCTTCGTCATCGGAAGACTCGTCTGTATCACTGCTCTTTGCCTTCAAGGCCATGCTCTTGCCTTTACTTGACTTGCCAATCCTAGATAACCCTATCTCATAGGTTTGCAAGTTTCCAACCAGCTCAGTCAAAGGAATCTTGTCAATATCTTTTGATTCCTCTATTGCCGTAATCTTGGCATGGAATCTCTCAGGTAGAGATCTGAGCACTTTCCTCACAATCTTGGGTTCAGGGATGGTTTTCCCAAGATTGAAAGCTGAGTTCACTATGTCCTTGAGCTTGGCATAGAACTCATCAAATGACTCATCCTCCTCCATCTTTATTTCTTCAAAGCTTGTTGTGAGCCTCTGAAACTTTGAATCCTTGACAGCCTTTGTACCCTCATAGGTTGTCTGGAGGATGGTCCATGCCTCCTTAGCAGTTTCTGTTAAGGATATCTTTTTGAACTCCTCATTGGTGACCGCACTGAATAACGCATTCAATGCCCTGCTGTTGAAGTTTGCCGCCTTGATCTTGGCTTCATCCCAATCGGCCGGCGCTTCCTTTGGCTTAGTCCAGCCAATCTCTACAGCTTGCCACACCTTTTCATCAAAGGACTGCAAAAAAACTCTCATGCGTACTTTCCAGTATGCATAGTTAGTCCCATCAAATAAAGGAGGTATAATTAACGATTATCCTTTATCCATGACAAATAGGGGTCAATGGATCAAACATAGCAAAGATTAAACCCTAATCAGAGTGTGCCCGCTCTGATACCACTTGATAGGCCACAAACTGAATGACCCCTTGTGATTAAATCAATTAATTAATTAGTCAAGTTATTAATTAATCAATTTATCATGCAAATACGTGGAAGCACAAACAAATCACCAAATAACTAAATATGTAGCAGAAATTAAATGACACGGTAATTTGTTTACAAATGGGAAAAACCCTTACAGCAAAAACCCCACCAGGTGATTTTCAGGTCACCACTCCCAAAACTCCACTATTATCAAATCAAGCGGTTACAAGTAAAGGAATCCCAAGTACCTTACCAACCTACAGTTGAACCTTTACCCCAATACCCAATTAGACTTGATCTGTAGTGACAGTTCCCCCTTTTGATGCACGGCTCCCAAGTACGTGACTAACCAATGCGCGGATCCCAGTACGCGACTTCAACACCAACTTAGAAGGAAAGGTTGGCTGCAAAATTCTTCAGTTCATCCTACACGATGAAGATCAGGAAGATGCTTGATCACAAAACCCTTTGGTGCAAATACACAGCAACTTCTTCAGAAGAGATGAACTAGGTCAAGAACTTCCTCTTTGATCACAAATTGCTTGAACAGAGTTTGCTTAATGCTTTTGCAACTTGTGTACAATTTGACGGCTCTTAAAATAATCTTTTTATATGTCTAGAGTTAGGAGAAAAGAATGCCCAAAGACACATTCACGGATCCCAAGAAATCAGATCAGAAAATCTGATTTTATAAATCTCGACAGATAGCCAGGTGTCGAGGAGCTATCGAGAAGGTGTCGAGCTTTAATGAATTTGCACTTCAGCTTGTTTTTTTTTTTTTTGACAGACTTGATGGTTTCAACACTTGATCTTGAAACATTGTTTCTTGAAGTATTAAAAACACCTAGAACTACCCAATTACAAGTAGAGTGCGTTTTGTCAAAGGATTAGCCAATTTACATAAACAAATGACATATGTTCTTAACAAGTGAAAACACATATGTCCTAACAATTTTATTATGTCAATTTGAATTCATTGTTTTTGTAAAAGCTATGTTTACATGTATGTCATATATTTGACTGCTAATCAATTTAAATGATTTCTTGACAAAAATTTGTTTAAATAATTTGATAAGTTATATTATATATTTTTAGCTATTTATTAAAGTAGTGGTAGTTTATTGAGTTAAGATTTTTATTTTGGTCATTCACAAAATGAACCTTAACCACTTATTATTATAAAAAATTTTACTTTCAAATAAGTTTAACCAAAAATTAATTTAGATTTTTTTTTTTCTTTAAACACTTGTTTCCTATCTCTCTTTTATCTCTCTAAAATTTTCAAGGTTTCTTCTTTATTAATTTCATCCATCTCTACATAAAAATCCTCAAGTTTATGGCACAGCTTATCTAGCTTTTTTGCTAAATAGGTGTTAAAGTGTACTTATACTTTAAAAAAGTGAGAAAAAATGGGAAAATTTGGGAAAAATTAAATAAAAAAATGAAAAAAAAAATTGAGGTTTTACAAAGCTATACATAAAAATTAAAAACTAATGCTAAAAGCTATGCCAAACACACCATGAAATTCAAAAACACATTCTCAAAAATAAAAGCAGATTTTATTTTACTTATTATTAAAAAATTATACTTTTATCTTTCTGAATTATTATGCATACAATTTAATCTATACTTTAACACATCCATACAATTTATATATATTTTTTAATCCATTATAATAAATACTACTATTGTACACTTGATTTCCTTTCCACTCAATTTATACTTTGCATATAATTAATTAATATATATATATATATATATTGTTCTATTTCAACATAATTCTTTTGTACTCTTGATTTAATTGTGTAAAAATTAAATAATCACTCTAAATAAAATTCTGTATGTGTATGAGAGTATAAATTAATGTTATATATATCTAATTATACACATTTCCTCTAGAAAAAAAAAATCTTTGAAAGACTTAAAAATCCTATCTTTAATTCATTTTCATTTGAATTATTAGTAGTTTGAAGGATTTCTCCATCCAAACAAGCTTCTAGATAAATCTACATCTTTATAACTATTGTTAAATGTCTTTGTGTATAAACACAAACTACAATCTAATTTTTATATAATTTTAAATGCATAGACAGTGTCATTTTGGTAAGATAATAATGAGAAAATCCATAAATGACAAAATTTGGTTACAAACTTGATTGTAGTCAATGGCTACAATTCTACTTAATATTTTTTTATTAGATGTGAATTTTGACAATCCACCGTTGGATTACATTTTCTTTTATAAACCTCTATATATGGTTGAAAATTTTCTTTAAAAAAACCTTTAGCTATATTATCAATCAAATATTGAAATTTCAAGTTTTTGTAGTTTGAAATTATGTATAAAAATTAAGTTTATGAATGAAATAGAAAATAATATATAATTGGTATGAAATTTAACATATATATTAAGAACATAAAGAACACGTAATCCAACTACTATATGAAATTAATTTTTTTAAAGAAAATTGTAGTTATTAGTTACAACCAAGTTTGAAACTAAATTTTTTTTCCCTAAATAAATAGATTCATATTTTTTTTTTAGAAACAATAAATAGATTAATAGACAAAGGAACTTGAGTATAAAATGTTATGAAAGCATACCTCAGTTATGAACGTGTAGCAGCTGAAAGAACGAAGCTTTAAAAGTATGACCTAACTATCAACAGCTCATGTGATCTGTGTTTCTTAGTTCTCAGTTCTCACGGCAACCAAATAAACCGTGAGAACTCAGCTCATGTGATCTATAGTTGCTTCTTCTTCTTTTTTCATTTTTTTTGAAACTTAGTTGCTTCTTCTTTATATATATACCCTCACGGTTTTTTTTTTTTTTTTTTTTGTGTGTGTTATAAAAAAATAAAAAATAAAACCGTGAGGGTATATGTATAAAGAAGAAGCAAATATATATCTCATAAATACAGGGTCGCCACCCTGACCCAAAAAAAAAAAAGGTAAATTGGGTATTAAAATCATGTTTGGGGCCTTTGGGCCCCTTCAAGAACATATCAGCCCAGGCCCCAACCCAACAAGAAAGGATACACCGTTTAACCTAATTCCAAATTAAAAAGAAAAAGAAAAGAGAGAGAAGCATCAACCACAACCACAACCACCGGCCACTAACCCACCGATCACGCCGTTGGCCTCTCCATTCCGATCAACTCACAGGTATTTAATCTCTTTTAAAATCTAATACTGATATGATTTTTCTCTTATGCCCTTTCTCCACACCATACGCTTATAGTTTGTGCGAATATGTGATTGTGGTGTTTGTCTTCTTCTTTTTTGCTGAGGATGATTGTGAATTGAATATATGAATAATTGATTAGTGAATGTGTGATTGTGTTTGTGAATCTGTCTCTCAGAGACTGAAAATTATATTTGCTATGAGTAAAGTTATATTATAATATACAAAGAGTAGGGGCTGTAAAAAATAATATAAAATAATGTTCATTTGTTTGACCGCAACAATAGGTAGGAACATGCACAAACAGACCAACAGAGGGTAGTGATTCAGGAAAAAAATCCAATAGTTAGGAAAAGTGTGTTAGTAGCGCATTATAAAAGGCTGTTTGGTTCACTAGTTTTCATGACTCAATTCTCTGTTTCCATAACTCAATTCTAAAAAATGGTGGGACTCATAGCAAAATACTCGTTTGCTGCACAATTTTTTTGTTTTCATAACTCTGTTTCCAACACTCAATTCTCTACTTTTTGAGTTATGAGTTGTGGAAACTGAAAACAGCCAAAAGTTGTTTTCAGTTTCCAATTCTCATAACTCAATGGCATTTTTGTAATTAAACACACATAGGACCCACTAATCATAACTCTGCCGCAGCTTTTGTCTATTTTTTTTCTTTCTTCACCTGGGTTCACCGTCTCCCTTGTTCGTCCTTCTTTTTTTTCTTTTTTTTTTCCTTTCTTCATCTGGGTTCACGTCTCCCCTATTCTTCCTTCTTTTTTTTTTCTTTTTTTTCTTTCTTCACCTGGGTTCACCATCTCCCCTGTTCTTCCTTTCTTTTTCTTTTTTTTCCTTTTCCTGGGTTCGGTCTCCCCGGTGTTCTTCCTTTTTTTTCTTTTTTTTTCTTCTTCTTCTTTCACTGGGTTCGGTGATCTGGGTATCTTTTTTTTTTCTTTTTTCCTTTCTTCTTTCTCTAGGTTCGGGTGATATGAACTTTTTTTTTTTTCCTTTCTTCTTTCACTAGTTCAGGTTTGTGGGTACTGAATAAGGAAAAAAAAAAAAAAAAGCTGCACCAATGACAGGTATGGGCCCACAAATAGTGTGAAAAATATTGAGTGATGGAAATGAGTGATGGTGTCAAACAACCTTGGTATTTTAGAGTGATAAGTGATGAGTGATGAGTAATGAGTGATGAGTGATGAGTGATGGAAATTGAGTGACGGAAATTAAGTGATGAAAAATGTGGAGCCAAACAGCCTCTAAATTTCATAATGTTGTTTTTTCGCATCTATGTTGTCATTTTATGGATTTTGTAATGTCATTTGCTTGGCTTTTGGATTAGGTGGGTATTGCTGGTTAATTTTGTCTTTTGAAATATGGATGTTTTTAATGTGTTTTTGATATTATCAGTCGTATCAGGTATGGTAGTGTGAGTTTAGAATGATATTAAGTAAGATAGTAGCTTAATATTAAGCCTTAGGCTACAACTAATTTTGTAACTAAACTTTGTACTAAAAAGAATAGCTTGGTACCATAATAATTTTCTCAATTTTGCCTGAATTTGCACACCTGGCGGAGAAGACTCACTATTAGTAAGTTGTGGCAAAAATTATAAAAATGACTGTGGTAAGAGACTTACTGGTCGCAGGCTAATAAAATTAAATTTAGGAAATAAAAATAACAAAACCCACAACTTATATATAATCAAATACAACTACCAATATTCTCTCTCAAAAAATATACAACTACTAATAATCAAATATATTGATATATAGTTGACCTAAGTTGTCAAGTGAAGTATAGGCTGTATCTATTAATAATAAAATATATCAATAATGAAATATATTTGATTATTGATAGTTGACCTATACTTCTTTCAAGAAGTTGTCACGTGAAATATAGGCTGTAAATATCAATAATCAAATACAACTATCACAAATAAACTAAAATGCTATTGTAAACTAATAATTGAAGTTACCACTTACTAGTGACAGTAAGGAGGACCGAGATGAAGCCGAGAACATCAACTGAGAATCTGAGATGAAACCGAAGAAAAAAAAAAACACCAGGGAGAAAATGGTCAAAATCAAAAGAAAAGAATATTAATTATTACATTACTTGATGAAGCCAGAGAAATGAAAAAAAAATAGAACCAAGAAAATCAAAATCAAAATGAAGTAATGATGAGAAGCAGAGAAAAGAAAAGAATATTACCTTCAAACGCCAAGAAGTAGAGAGCAGAAAGGGCGAGGGCAAGATCGAGAATACTTCAATCTTCACAGCTTCAAATGCCGAGAGGAATGATGAGAAGGGAAAAAAAAATCAGAGGTGAGACCGTGAGAGTGAGGCAGAGAGAGTGAGGGATACTCATGATTTCAGAGAGAGTGAGCTTGAGTTGAGTGAGGCAAAGAGGTAGAGAGCTTGATTTGATTTCAGAGAGTGAGGTGTGAGATGAGAGGCATTAAGGCGTCAGGTGTGAGATGAGAGTGTTTAGGAGTCCTTAGGGTTAGTTTTTAGCCAAAACGACGTAGTTTTAGGTTGGAAAAGGACAAAAAATCCAACCAGTCAGTAACCGGTTCGACCATGCCAGTTTTCGGTTCTCAGGTTGAATCGGCTGGTTTTACTATTTCCCAGTTTTTAAGCTATTTTCGGTTTTTTGTCATAATCGGACCATGGTTTTAAAAACCGAACCAAACTGGCCGGTCCAACCGGAATCGGCCTTCAATCCGGTTTGGTTATGACTATAGCTTGATTGTGTATATTGTGTTGATGAATTTATTTGTTGATAAAATGGCTGCTGTTAGTATGAAATTATTGACTATTGTTTGTGTATGTTGTGTTGATGAATTAATTTGTTGATAAATTGTTGCTAACAGTTTGATATTGTTGAGTGAAATGGAGTCTGCCTCTGTACCATCTAATGAACATGATGATAATGATGCTAGTGGTGGAGCATTTGGTTCACATGATGATATTGATTTCAATTTTCTACATAACAATGAGGCTTGGGTCTTAAAACTTAGTAGTTGTTCGTTTGAAACTTTAAAACTAATTTGCTATTTAGATGTAATGAACTTATTTGTTATTTGCCATTTGGATGTAAATGTAATGACTAATGAACTTATTTATTTGGTTTTGTTGAAAGTTTATTATGTTAAGAATGATTGTTTTGTAATGTTATTATATTAAATTCTTTAAAAATGTGTTATATACTTATATACTTTTTTTTTTTTTTTTAAGGAAACATATTTATTACCATTGATTTGTTAGTTTTAGTATATTAAAAAATTATTAATTATTTATATAATTAAATAAATAATTAAATTATTTATGACGTCACCAGTTTGACCATTGTCTAACCATAAAACTAGTAATTAGCTCATTTTCAATTCTTTCACCGTACCGATTTTTAAAACCATAGTTACAACTTACACTCTTGAAGTTGTCACGTGGGCTCTAGAGGAGACATTAGACAAGACATAGAAAAAAGCAAACCAAAAAAGAGCACTCTTTTTCTTTCTTTTTTTTCCTGAATAAAATATTTTATTAAACAAAACAAGTTTAATCCCATTAAATAATACTCCACCAACCCCTAATCATTATAATTATCAATTATAAAATTAACAATACATAATATATAAAATATTACTATTATTAACGATACATAATATATTTTTGGATTGACTTTCGTGCCACTAGCAGTATTATTTTTCTTCTTTGGTGTTTTTGTAAGTTTAGATTTTTTTTTTTTTTTTTTTTTTGGTGGAATTTTCGGAGGAAGCCATTGTTTTCTGAGTTTCTATTAGAGCTTGTTTGGTAACGTTGTTCTAGTAACGTTATTTGTATTTTTTGAAAATACGTGTGGGTAAAAAGGTTTGAAAATATATGTAATATTGTTTAAAAAATAAAAACTGTTGTTTAAGTTGTAGTACCAACTTCTGCTACTAGGAGAATTTGTTTCTCAGATATGGGGGTGGGAGTGTAAATGGGGCAATAGCAGCTCCAGTGGCTTCTCCAGGCAGCGTCTCTGGCACTGGTCATGGGGCCTAGGTTTTTGAGTTTTGATTTTATGAAATAGGGAATGAAAAGGTAGTGATTGCGTACGTATGGCATATCTCATTCCTTGATTTGTGAAATGTTGATTTGACATGCTATGATTTCAGGGTGTAAGTCATGAGTTCGCATTACGTTTTTATCAAATTTAGATTCTTTCTATAAAAAAAAAGTAATTAGGTAAAATATAAAAAGTCGGTACTTACGTTGGCTAAGCTTTTTATTTTTTCTTTTTAAAAATAAACTAATTTTTATTTATTATTTTATCTCACAATTAACAAATAATTTACTGAAAATTACCGATGTCACATGAAATACTTAAAAAAAAGTTACTCTACCATCAATATTAAAATTTAATTCACAAAGTTATTTGGTAATTTAGAAACTAAATTTCTCTAATAAAATGACCACTGTAAATTAATCTCAAATTAACATACAAATTGCATCGTGATTTGAAGGGGGAAAAAAAACAAAGTTTGATATTATTGCTCTCAAGAAAATAAATAGAAAGGCATAATTTTTATTGCTTCATGTGTTCTTAGATGAGAGAGAATATGAAGTGGTACTTCGGTTAAGGAAAGAATTGAATGGGTTGCTTGATAAAGAAAAGAGAGTGTTGTGTCAAAGATCTAAAATACAATGGCTCGAAGGGGGTGACGGAAACACAAGTTATTTTCATGGAAAAGCTACTTAGAGAAAGAGGATAAATTTCATCAAAGGACTCAAAACTTAAAAGACGATGCCGAAATTTGGCATGGGGATGAGGATGCCTTTTCAAGTATGCTGGTGGATTTTCTTACAAAGCTCTTCACTTCTTCTTAACCACAGAATGTTGATAGGATATTGGAGGGTGTCAAAGAGGTTGTCATTGAAAATATGAATGCGATGCTGACAAAGGAGTACTAGCAAGAAATATTCTTTCAAAACATCCATTTTATTACCCGGCGGAATTTACAGTCTTAATTTGTTTAGCATGAGCATTAACACTATCTTGATCATGATGATAACCTGTACAGAATGCTTTCTAAAGATCGATAAGCTACAACACCAAGTAGTACTATAGCAGACTTATGTACTTAAATGAAGTATTTATTGTTGGTTGGCTTTCAGATGTCCATGCATTTTGTAACTGTTCAAGGCTCAATCAATAAATTTTAGAGTGGAGATACAAAACTAGTACTACTCTACAAGGATGCGGAAACACAACAATCGTGTATTTTACACAGGCAAGATCAATTCCATCAAACATGGAACAGCCATCTAACTTATACAGCCTTTGAACCTATGCTACTTGCATGATAGAACATGTTGTTTGTATAAAAGTGAGCACCAGAAGACTAATAGCAGCCACTGTTGAAGCGGTTCACCAAGGGGTGCTAAAATACTGACGTTTTAACGTTGCCTACCAACTGTGACAAGGATACTCCTAGAAACTGTTCAATTCATTACAAAGAGCAATGTATTCATCTCTCGTTGTGATCTTTAAGATTCCTTTGTTAAGATTGTTAATCTCAATAACAAAGAATGGAAGCTGTCAAGCATCACAGCTCCAGCCCGTGGTTCCCCAACCAAAGGATTCTGTCATACTTTCTGAACTATGTCTGAAGAAAAGCTCAAGAATGAAGCTCGCATACACCAATATCATTTTCACTAACCTATCACTGGTCATGTCAATAGTCTCTGCATAACACCTGCAAATGCTTTCTTCCATTTCCCTTATTGTGCCTACTAAATACTCTTAAGTTTATCTTACTTCGTTTCACAAAACTTCTGAAGTATCTTTCTTTATGCTCTTCCATGGCTTTCAATCTTTCATTTTTGTGGTGAAACAGGCCAATTGAAATAACCTGAGGAGTGAAGACTTCTTCATTCCATTTTTTTGGAAGATAGTGTGGAACCTTGCAGATACGATACTGTTTTGATGATTGAATCTCCGGCCTTTCGACCATTTCTATAATTTCAATTACCAACTCATCATTTTGAGTATTTTGATATTCATTATTTATTGAAGCAGTTGCTAGTTGAATTTCCCTATTAGCTGATTCTTCCATCTCCAAGTTGTCTTTCCTTAACAAACACAAGAGCCACTAGCATTAGAAATTCTAGTTTAGAACTATTTAAAAAAAAAAAAAAAAAAAAAAAAAAAAAAAAAAAAAAAAAAAAAAACAACAACAACAAAACAAAACACACACACTTACCATATGGATAAGCTTCTACTTAATAAATGACAACGGTTCATAGTATGATATAAAAAGTTGATAATTTGAATTATTTTTAACTAGACAAACAAATATTGGCACTAAAAAATGTAATCTTTCAAACTTTTTCTTCTTCTAATTTTAGATATATAATTGGATTTTTTATAGTTCATTTATATTGGACTTTTCAAATTTTGCACTGAATTAACTCACTTAACACAAAATTAAATTCTAATTTGAATTCCAAGTTTGGATGGGACACAAAATTTAAAAGTTTTGATGGATTTTTTTTTCTTTCATTTTTTCAAGAAAATTTTGTTTTAGCTTGTTTACTACACACACATAATAAAAATTATTTTCTCAAGATTATTACTAGAAACTCCCTTTTTTGGATCCATCTCGCATCACTAACTCGAGCCCTAGCTACCACCTATAGTTAGTTTTGGACTAGTTTCTTTTGAAGTTTTAGGGTTTGGGGTTTGTTTTTTGGTTTAATCTTCTTCTTTTTTTTCATTTTAATTCTTGCTTTCGCAATAATATGCTATAACACTGGCTGGCGATGTATATGGTCCTATGCAATACATAAATGAAATACTAACTTGTAATCTCATGCATATGCATGGATACATTTTAAAATATGCAATTAGAAACATAGTATAATTCTTACATATTTATATATCGTCAGTATTGTATTTTGTTAACTTTTAAAAAGCCTTTTAATATTATTATTGGAAAGAAAGTGCAAATTTTTCATGCTTGTTTATTTTATTTCAGGTTTAAAAAAAAAACTGTTACTTTTTAACTTATTTATATTATTGTGATGCAATAAATTTATTTCATGCGTGCTTTTTTTGAATAAAATATGAACAACCAATTTTTTGAACATAGTATACTTTTTCATTCAATTTTATATTTGAACTAATAATATGTTTTTGTAAGGAAATCTAAGTTTTAAATTAATTTCAAATGTGATCTAAAATAAAATGTGATAGAAGTAGTTTTAGAAGATGTAGTTTTCGATGGACTTCAAATAGTTTTAAATAGATGAAAGCATTACACATTCAAAATTTAACAACTGAGGTGGAATAACACTTAGCACAAATCAGCCCATTTAAAAAATAGGAGCACTTAGCATCAAATTATTTGTCTACTATACTGCCGACATCTCAAATTTGATATCTCGCAGATTTAACTCTGGTTGTAGTTTATTAGTATTCCTATTACGTTTTTTTTTTTTTTCTTTTTAATTTGCATTTTATTTTGTTTGTTGTTTGTTGTTGTTGTTTTTTATTTATTTATTAATTTTTTTGGACTACCATAGTTTGACCTTTGTTGTTGCTATATTTTTTTTTCTTTTATTATGTCTACTTTACGACTTTGATCTCAAAAAAAAAAAAAAATACAACTTTGATCTTTGTGTTTTGTTTTAGATTTGGTATTATAAACTATGCCTTTTATCATTTTATTATAATTTAATGAAAATTTTATTCTTGGTGGGAACATGGAAAAAATAAGAGTTCACTTTTTAGAGGTTAACGATTTTTCCTTTCAAATTATATTCTTAAAGTTTAATTTTCTCCTTAAATTATTAGTGTGGGGCCTGTTAACCAAAAAGGTATAGTAGTCCTCAGAAGTGGGCTCGGGGCCCAAAGGCCCAATCCGAGAACACGTAGTCGTCCGAGGACAGCCTAAAAAAATGTTATTCTTATCAAATGGGTAATATGAAAGAGACGAGTAGATATTATGTACGGTGGCATAACATACGCCCAAGGACACCAAAGTCCGAGGAGAAGGCAACCTTCATGTTAGCAGAAAGACTCCGCCAAGTTAGATCTGAACTGAAAATTGGATATAGCTTAAGGAGGCGTTGGGGAAGGTAGCAAATATCTTCTGACGGCTATCACCTCCACATTAAATGCTTTCCAGCTAACGCCCTGGCCGCATTAATGTGGAGGTGATACCTGAACAGTAACTAAGCAGCTTTATGACCACTAAGCTGAAAGTTCCGGTAGGTTTTGGATGGGACAGTAAGGAGCTCCCGGGATAAGAACTACACGTGTACGATGGAGACAAGAAAGAAACGGAGTATATAACATAGGAACGTAGAAAGCAGAGGAGGACTTTTTGAACCAAAAAAAAAAAAAGGAAATAACAAAAGGAAGAGAGAGAAACCAACTAAAAGGAGGCCGAGGATAATTTTTCTCACAGAGCGAACCTAAAGTATCCCTTATTATTTGATGAGTAGAACATTTCCTGAAAAACAGTACTAGTTCTTGGACCCATTCTCTAAAAATTTATTGTTTGGGCTTAGTGGGCTGAAAACCCATTACTCAGGGTCAATCCAACTTGAGTCCCTACAATTGGCGCCGTCTGTGGGGAGAACTTGATTTGTTGAGAAGGAAGGGCAGGTGTGATACTCACGATGGAAGAGGGAGTACCGCAGCAACCGTTGGCGGGCCCGCAACAGGCAGATGCTAATCAACACCAAGCAGAGTCTAGGGGTTCTCAGCACGGCGATCCGTTGGTAGACCACGAACAAGGGGAGGGTCATGAGGGAAGTACCCGTACAACCCATACAGATAGAAGCCGCTCTCGGGGGAAAGGCCATGTTTCCCCTGTAAAGAGTGGAGGAAATTTGCAACATGAGATCGACAAGTTGAAGAGGGAATTGCGATATGAACGACGAAGGCGTAAAGCTCATAACTCTAAGCACTCTTCTGAGGAGTCGGATGACACCAGTTACAGGCAAAGGTCGAGAACTCCCCCCAGTGAGTCTTTTTCGTGCGAGGAAGAATACCACCGTAGGCGAAGAAGTAAAAGTCCGACTCACCAGGGTTGGGGGAATGATGCCTTGAACAAGGCTTTGAATCAGGTCTTTAAGTCGCCTTTCACACGACATATTGAAGACGCTAGTCTCCCTCAGCGATTCCACCAGCCTGTGTTCACCATTTATAATGGTCGAACAGACCCAGTGGAACATGTTAGCCACTACAGCCAGAGAATGGCTATTCATGCCAGGGACGAAGCCTTGATGTGTAAGGTTTTCCCGTCTAGCCTGGGCCCGGTGGCAATGAGATGGTTTAATGG
>NW_027069818.1:35516-104631 GCF_002906115.3 Quercus suber
GTAAAGTGCCTTTCAAATCAAATCTTTCTTCAGTTACAAATTACTCTCTCTCAGCACGTATTCATTGAATCTGTCTTTCTCTCATTACTCTACACTCTCATAAATACCAAGAGTCCGTCCGAGGAGCTTATTTTCCACACCTGTAAGTTTCCTTAACCCTCCCTATTTTTTCATCTTCTGTATCATTTTTTTTTTTTTTTTTTTTTTTGCTGTTGTTAGAAAATGGGTAGATTTAAGCACCTAGTAGATTCCGAGGAGCAAATGGAATCATTTAGGGCTACGTACAGGATTCCTTCAACAGTGGGTATGAGATACGCTTCCTCCCAAACCTGGTCGCGCGATAGAAGAACGGGGAGTAGTCATTCCCATGGTAGCTTTTGTCGAAGGAGGGATGACTATCCTAATGGGTAATTTGACGAGAAGCTACCTTAGGTTTTTCACGTTATCTCCTACGCAGTGCGCCTCGAATATGTTCAGGGTGCTCGGGAGCATAGAGGCTTTAAACGCCTTATACAACTTAGGTTTAACACACCACGATGTGAATTGGTATACAACCTCAATCATTTGAAGGATCAGGGGTATTACCTTAAGTCTAGGTACCCTGCGGTAAGACTAATTCAGTGCCTCCCTACCTCAAACAAGGGTTTAAAGACGACTTCCTTATTTTTCCGGGAGTGCACGATGGTTCGCCTTACCCAACTGAAGAGGGACAACCAGGTGGGTTCCCAGGATATGCGTTTTAAATCTACCCATTTTCTAACAACAGCAAAAAAAAAAAAAAAAAAAAAAATTGATACAGAAGATGAAAAAATAGGGAGGGTTAAGGAAACTTACAGGTGTGGAAAATAAGCTCCTCGGACGGACTCTTGGTATTTATGAGAGTGTAGAGTAATGAGAGAAAGACAGATTCAATGAATACGTGCTGAGAGAGAGTAATTTGTAACTGAAGAAAGATTTGATTTGAAAGGTACTTTACAAGAGCGCAGAAAGAAGGAGCGGGAAAGGCCCCGCCCATAAATGCAAAGGATCCCCCACCGTTAGATTCACATCAGGTCGTTGAACGTGTGGGACAACAGAGCAGTTACCATTTAATACTGGCGTGCCCATGACGCCGAAGCGTCAGGAGCGTGCCTTGGGCAAACAAAAAGACATTCTGAAAGCGGCGGAAACCTACGAAATAAATGAAGATTGGATATCAAAATCTCCTTTTTCCCGAGGTGGCAAAAAACGAGATTTTGAGGGGCTATTGTGGGGCCTGTTAACCAAAAAAGTATAGTAGTCCTCAGAAGTGGGCTCGGGGTCCAAAGGCCCAATCCGAGAACACGTAGTCGTCCGAGGACAGCCTAAAAAAATGTTATTCTTATCAAATGGGTAATATGAAAGAGACGAGTAGATATTATGTACGGTGGCATAACACACGCCCGAGGACACCAAAGTCCGAGGAGAAGGCAACCTTCATGTTAGCGGAAAGACTCCGCCAAGTTAGATCTGAACTGAAAATTGGATATAGCTTAAGGAGGCGTTGGGGAAGGTAGCAAATATCTTCTGACGGCTATCACCTCCACATTAAATGCTTTCCAGCTAACGCCCTGGCCGCATTAATGTGGAGGTGATACCTGAACAGTAACTAAGCAGCTTTATGACCACTAAGCTGAAAGTTCCGGTAGGTTCTGGATGGGACAGAAAGGAGCTCCCGGGATAAGAACTACACGTGTACGATGGAGACAAGAAAGAAACGGAGTATATAACATAGGAACGTAGAAAGCAGAGGAGGACTTTTTGAACCAAAAAAAAAAAAAGGAAATAACAAAAGGAAGAGAGAGAGACCAACTAAAAGGAGGCCGAGGATAATTTTTCTCACAGAGCGAACCTAAAGTATCCCTTATTATTTGATGAGTAGAACCTTTCCTGAAAAACAGTACTAGTTCTTGGACCCATTCTCTAAAAATTTATTGTTTGGGCTTAGTGGGCTGAAAACCCATTACTCAGGGTCAATCCAACTTGAGTCCCTACAATTAGTTATATTAATTATAATTGCAATTTAAGATTTTTTTAATTATAGTCTTAGAAAAATTCTATTCTTACCCAATTATATTTGCTATAAAATTCTTATATTTAAAATAAATGAAAATTTTAAAACTAAAAATTCAATTTGCTTTAGAATTATTATATTTTAAAAAGAAATATGTGGGAGATCGATTGGAACAACCTTGAACCGGATTGATACCACAACTAATTTGTATGTAGGAATGAGGGACCAACTCAAAATGGGAGGTACGAAAAGGAAAAGCCCTAAAAGAGGAGAAATTATAAGGTCCACATGGTGGACAAGTGACGTAGTCCACCATTCCACTAAAAAATTCCCACTTGTTTAAAATTGCTGAGTTAGAAATTTTTTTTAAACATAAACTAATTACTGATTTAGCAATTTTAAACAAGTGGAAGTCTTTTAGTGGAATGGTGGACAAATGACGTGGTCCAGCAGAGTACTGTATAATTTCTCCATAATCAGGATGTGAGCTCTCCTGACACCGTCTATGTGGCAATTTCCTCGTAATTAGTGTAATGCATTGAGACCCATACTTGCTTATTTTAAGGAATTAGATATAAATTGACATCATAAGGGCATAATTAGCAATTAAATTTTTTTAATATAAGTTAAACCCTCCCCTTTACTCCCTATTGGCCTATGTGGATTTTGGTTTGTGTTTGATCTGGTTTGTGACCTGACCTAATTTGGATGCGTTATAATTTTAAATGGGAGATTTGCTGCGAGGAAATTTTTTTGGCTCATTTTGGATCCATTTTTTGGGATATATATACTATTGCTTTGGATTAGGGTTTGATGTGTTGAAAACTGTATTTTATGGCCAGTTTTGTATTTTCTCTTCCTTAAATCCTTGCAACTCTGTTGACACCAACATATTGTCGAACCTTGTAAATATTTATGTTGTGTGATTGTTCTTGGCGCATAGTTTTATCTATTTTTCGTTTCTTATAGATTTTGGGATTAGGTTAAATTCCTAACACTACCCTCCAAATTTTTCTAATTGGGAGAACTAAAAAAGTGGGGTTGTGAACCCTCCAAATTCCCCCCTCCTCCCACCTCAAAAAACATTCAAATGAGGTTTTGATTAAACCTAACCTTGGTCCCCTTCCTCTACTCCCCTCTCCATCCAAATAAGCTTCTAGGTAAACTAAAATCACTTCATTTTCACTATTGTTAAATGTTTTCATGCACAAACATGAATTACAATCTAGTTTGTATAAAATTTTAAATGTGTAGTCAATGTTATTTCGGTAAGATAACAATGAGAAAATAAATAAATACATTGATAGACAAAAATACTTGAGTAAAAAATGTTATGAAAACCTACCTCGGTTATTAAAGTGTAGCTGCTAATTGAAAGCCTGAAAGAACGAACTTGTAAGTACAAATTAACTATTAACAGCTCATGCAATCTATGATTCTTAGTTCTCACCGAGGCGAAATGAACCCCATTAGGATATATTTGTTAGGGAAAATATATAAGATGAATTAAATAGAGTAAAATTGAAAAGAAAGAAAAATTTATTAATGGTTGAAGGCTGAAGTGTGGAACTTTACCCACTATCTTAAGAAGTGATTTCACCCCACTAGATATAATTTATTTTTTGTGCAAAATTGGCTCTAACGATTACCCCTAGGATTCAACGGCAAACTTTGGTTGTGTGCACTCACAAAACAAGGTTTTGGACTAGTATTAATTAATGTCCAAAAAAGTGAAGGAATTTGTAATAGAGTAAGGGGCACAAAATAGAGGATTTTTGGACTAATCTTCGTATACGTGAAGAGAACATTACCTCTGTTTATATATTGCACTAATTAATTAGGAAATTTTAAAGGAAATGGTTGACAAAAAGATCAGCACATCCTTAGCATCAGCCATGGTGAGCGTCAACCATATTGTTCCTCTTGTTTGTCTTTTTCGTCTTTTATGATTGAGGGAATCTAGGTGAAAACGGGCTTTTGCCCCTTTTTTTTTTTTTTTTTTTTTTTTTTTTTTTTTTTTTAAATATCCAACAAAATGCCCATATCTGAAACTATTTAGAGAAATGTCCATGTTTTGAAACTCGATTTTCTAAAAATCGAGTTTCAATTTTGATGGTGAACTAAAAATCAGACTATCTCCAATTCGTCCATAGAGTCGTCTAGGACCAAGAAGGTTAACCCAACATAGAAAGGTCGTCCAAGACCAGAAGGGTCATCCAGGTCGCTTCATGAGCTAGACGACCACCTAACACTTAGATTTTCAGAGTGAATATCTACATAAGCTTGAAATTCGAACCACGTGGTACTATTTTGAAACATGAACAAGATCCTTATTCATCGCTACAAATTTCTTGGTAAGTACTTAACTTCCAATGGCAGTTGTAGAAGATAAAATTGAACATTCGAACTTCTATAGCAGTTGTAGAAGTTAAGTCTGAATCTTCTAACTTCCACAAATATTGGGGAAGTTACTAAACAAGTAACCGCTCCAAACTCACCATATAAGGACTCATCCACATCAAATCGAAGTAAGTTTCCACGACTCCTAAAGTTGGAATTCTTGAGTTCTAGAGGGAAAACTAACTTAAGCATCAGAGGGTTCTTGGCCAGTTCACTCCAGTCACCTTTGATCTTGTGTCTCTTTCTTTTCAGGCCTTCCAAGCAACCACTAGCCCATTGAAGCCCGAAGCATTTAGCCTACTGATTTTCTATGCATCATCAAATTTAAAACTCGATTTTTGGACAATTGAGTTATTAGCGAATTGAAAAATTAAAAAAGTAATAAATAAAAAAAATCTGGAACTCAAGTTCCATGTGAAGTACTCGAGTTCATGGAACTCTAGTTCCTTGAAAAAATTCAAGTGGAACTCGAGTTCCAAAAAAAAAAAAAAATTCCTAAGTCCACATTCGCTATAACTCGATATTCCAAAAATCGAGTTAAACATTTGAAACTTAAAACTTGATTTTTAGAAAATCGAGTTTCAAAACAGGGACATTTTTCTAATTAATTTCAGACATTGGGCTTTTGCTTGATATTTTAAAAAGAAAAAACAAAAGCACATTTTCTCCCGGGAATCTGCCTTAGCAGCTGTCTTCCTTCATTTTCATTATTGGAAGGAGGAAATATGTTTAAGAAAAGAGAGATAAGAGGGGCCGAAATGATGGGATGTTTATTAAGTTTATTATCACCTACCCTACCCTTCTTACTGATTTAGTCAAAGATTGTGGATAAGAGTAGAATTTCTACTCTTACACACATGAGTAAGAAGACATTAACCAATGCAGCCATCATCAATTCAAACATAACATTTCCAACAATGTAACATAAATAAAGGATTTTACTACTCAATGACGTTAATTAATAAATTATTTTAAGAAATTTTTATAATGAAAGAAAAAATTATTAATTTTTCTTACAATTTTTTTCATTTTTTTATAGAACTTTTATAAAATAAATGATTAAAGGTATATATTAATTGGACTTATGCATAATTAAATAAATGATGATGTTGACGCCAACGGTGCCCTTATGATAATTGTTAATAAATTCTTTTTTAAAAGTTTTGACATTGCTTTTTATGAGAATGAAATATATAAAAAGTCATCAAAAAAATTAATTACTTTTTCTTTTTACATAAAAAGTTTCTTAAAGTAGTTACTTTTTTCTAAGTTTAAAATTATAATTTCTAAGTTATGTTAAAAAATAGAATATATGTAAAATTGTGCATAACATTTTGTATGTAATAAACACAATTCCATCCCATAATATCTCTATTTCTCCAGTGGCATTACGTCATATCTGAATCCTGCCAATTAGATAGAGGATCGATAGATATAGACTATAGAGATGTTTTTTCTTCGGTTGGTTTTGAAAACTCATCTTCAGAAGTATTAAAGCAGGAAGGTGCAATAGCTAGTAGTCTTTGAAAATCTCGTATTGCAATTATGAGGCCAAAATGAGCACTTTCCCCTTTCGCCCAAAACAAGTAGGAAAATGTCCCTATTCTGAAACTATTTACCCATATGTCCTGTTTTAAACTCGATTTTTAGAAAATTGAGTTATAGGAAAAAAACTAAAATTAAAAAATTTAAAAAAAAATTACATGGAACTCAAGTTCCATGTAACATTTTGCAAGTAACTCGATTTTCATTATATCGAGATTTTCATTGAAACTCAATTTTTTTTTAAATCGACTTTCAAAAACAGGGGCAATTTGCTACTTGTTTTGGGTGAGAGGGGCAAATGCCCATTTTGGCCCAATTATGATGGAAAAGAATCGCTACTTCTTCTTCTTCTTCTTCTTCTTCTTCTTTTGCTAAATAGAATCACTAGTTCATTAACCTTCTTCTTCTTCTTCTTCTTCTTTTTGCTGAATAGAATCGATAGTTTATTAACCTTCGCATTTGGAATTGGAATTATGGATAAAGAGGTTTCTTTTTCTTTTCTTTTTTTGTGTTGGTTTTGAAAGAAAAAATCTCGTATTGCATGGATGACTAAGAAAAAATAGCTCGGTTGTTAAGTAACTTTGCAGAAAAATAATGATTTGGCCCCATTCTAGATCGTGGCAATTAGATGATAGATTATTTTTTTCCCTTGTTGATTCTGAAATCTTATGTTGATCTTAGTATAAAAGTAAGAAAGAATGTGCAATAGCTCAAACATAACTATAGAAATATCAATAACTCTAGAGCCACAACATTTTTCATAATTTCTAAAGTGACAAGTTATTAATAATAGATGATGGTATGAAGTTAGTGATGAACCTGAATTAGAAACAATAAAAACCCAACTCAATTATTAAAAAAAAATGTGAAAATTATTGTGTCTATAGTATTATTCTAGAAACATAGAACCCTAAATTAATGATAGTCGGTAAAAATAAGATTGATTCTATAGTTTTTGTTCTACATGAGAGTTAGAAGACAAAATTTTAATTAATTTATGTTGTTAGTTGGAGAGTACGATACCAAGAGTTTTGTAGTTCAACTGACTAATCTTGGTATTTTCAATAGAGATCTTTAGAATTAAAATCCCCTCACTTTAATTATCGAATTATTTATAATAAAAAATTGTAAGGTACCGTTGTTATGGTGGGAATTTGAAATTTGAGATGAAAAGAAAAAAAACTTGAAATAAAATAGTTTTATGGAAATATTTAATTTAATGCATTAATAATAAAAGGTGTTCGGGCTTGTCTATGTAAGAGTATCCGCATCAGTTGGTGCAAATTTTTTTGTCTATTTTAAAATAAAAACCTATTTTTTCTATTTCACATAACCACCTTGTAAAACACCCCACATCAGATTATCTATTTTACATGACATTTTGTTGGAATACATTTTATTTGTTTAGAGAGAGAGAGAGCATATTTGAGGTGAGAAAAAAAATGTAATATACAAACGAATAGTCATCATGTATATATACATGGTTACAGTAACAACTATAGATATTTACATAATTTTAACTTAGCTGATATGGGTAATATTTAGACTTTAAAGTGTAAATTTGACACATTTTTCTATTATATCCATACTAATATGAATGCTCTAAAGGTGCATCAAAAATTTGTTAGAGAGAGTTCTCAAAAGGAAAAAAAAAAAAGTGTATATATATATATATATATTGTTAAGTAATGTTTTTCACATAACATTTGTGTTGGCTTTATTCCATGATAAAAAGTGTTGTAATTGCATTAATTCATTTCCTTGTATTTGTGGGATTTTATTGAAATGGGTTTAGTATTAAGTTGATCTCTAGAAGCTGAAGAGTCAAGTGCCAGACTATATTTCGCGAGTCACTTTGTGACTCAGGTCAAGTCACGAGTGACACGCAAAACTCTCTGCCTGGAGGATTAGTGTGACTTTCTTACCCTTCACCCATATTATATATACCCTCATTACCCATAAAATTGAAAGGAGGCTATTCAGAAGAAAACCGTAGAGAGGTTTCTACAACACAACTACCTTTTAGAGAGAGAGCTACTCATACTTTAGTGAGAAATCATTATNTCTACAGTTCCTGCCCAAGCCCTTTTGGGAGGTACGTCCTATTAGGATGACAGACCGCCAAAAGAGGCAAGGTTGAGGGAGGAACCGTTGGGTGCATGCCATGAGGGAGAGAGAGAGAAAGCATTTACATCGTGGCAGGAAAGGTGCCACGATAGACTAACAAACGACATAAACCTGCCTTTGTCTGGCAAGTGTAAGTGGTACACAGACGAACTCCTTGGTGGCCGGCAAGTACACCCAGACCAGACAAAGGCGGTTAAGGGGTAAAGTGGTAAAATTTGGTCACGGCAGGCCCTATAAAAGGACCCTTGCCGTGCACTGTAGAAAAGATAGAAAAATATAGGTTTTATAAAGTGAAAAGAAAAAAAAGAAAAAGAAAGGAAAGAAGAAAAGATAAGAGAGAAAACAGAAAGAAAAAGAAAGATAATATAATGGGCATGCACTAGTAGGTCAGTTCCCTTCTCTCCCCCTCGAAATCCCACTCTCTTGGAGGCAAGTAAACAATAGAGATTCCTTTGGACACTAAACATTTAGGTCCGGTTCCCTCAAAGTCATTAATCCCTACAGTAGGATCTTTTCATGGAAGATTAGTTTCATTGAGAGGAGGCGTTCTTCCTCTTTGGTTTTTGTCTCTACGGACCTAAACTTGACTTGACATTTATTTTCAATTAACTTATATTAGCACTTAATCCACTACTTCTTTTGAAAAAAAGCCATTGTTATCACTGTTATTGTCATTAAAAAAAAAAATAGAGATTACTTGGTCTTTTTTCCATTAAGAAAAGGTCACTATATTCTGTTTTTCTGTTGTTATTATATCTGCCTGCCATAACTCATTTGAAACAACTCTGCCCGCCATAAGTACACTCCTGGCAGACAAGGCATAGTTTGTGCACAAGCCGGTCCAAAGTGAGTTACAGTTGGGCCGGTCTTAACTCTTCTACTTGGAATACTCGGGCCCATCTCGCAGGAGGCAGCCTAGCCCAACGCACAACACAAAAAAGGCCCTTACAAGTAAAAGAAATAAGTAATAACGAAGAAAAGAGTAAAAAATAAATTGGAGAAAAAACACTTTTCTCCCTCTATGTTTGAGGTAGTTCATAATTCTCCCATTTTATTTGGAACTAACCAATTTTCCCTCTATATTTCGTAAATAAGCAAATACCTTCATTCCGTTACTCCCTTAGTTAAATCTAACAGACTCTAGAATATTCTGTTGTGAAAGGTCAGTTATTCATGAAATTATGAACCTCAATTCCCTTTCATTTTTCATATTGTTGGCATATTTAAAGTCTCCAAAGAATACTTACTTTTCAAGTAAAAATATTCTAGAAGAGATCCGAATTGATATCCTAATTTGGCTAGAAAAGCACTAAATATTCCTAATATTCAAGGAAATAATAACCCTAAACCTAGGGTTAGGAAAATCATCACATAAATTTTAAAAAAAAAAAAACAGTTAAAATTATCCCCGATGTTCAATCCAACATAAGTATATTAATGTGGTAGCGTATCAATAAGTTGGAACTTCTAGTAATTCTAGTTGTGGTAGCGTATCCAGAGATTGAAAATGACCATATGGAACGCATCTAACTCTATTCGACGTGCTTCTGGACCTGATTTACAAATAAGAAAAGTTTTAGGGTCTGTTTAGATACTGCTTATTTGCTGAAAACTAAAAACTTATTACTGAAAACACTGTAGTAAAATAATTTTTAAATGTATGAATAGTGTTGTGGAAGTCAAATTTACCTAAAAATCTGCGTTTTACTAAGTTTGATGGTCCATGAATAGTATCCATGGGACCCACTAAAAAAACGTAAAATGCACGGATTGAGCAAAACGCCCAATCCAAACGCACACTTAGAAGATAAGCCAGTCTGTAATCCAAGGAATAAAAGATTCATAGGAGAATGTATCATACAAGGAAATGGTTTTCCATATTTGACTTTCTCAAACTGCGTTTTGGTTTTAATCACTACCCTCATAATGTTGAAAGTATATTTCCATTCATTTAGTTTATTTATTGTGCAAAAGTAACTCTACATTAAAAAAGACGTTTAAATAATAAACTGTAAATTCTACTGAAAGATGAAAATAAGTTCATCCAATTATATCAATTCAATTTCACATAAATGATTTTTGTTTCATAGTTAGTTTCATAATTTTGAATTGGTTTTTCATAGCTAAACCCTAGGTCTAATTTTTTTTTTTTTTTATATATATATTATTTTTTTATAGTTTTGTATATTTCATTTTTGCAGTTAGACCCCTCTTCATAACTTTAGATCCCCATTCTCCTTAATAAGCTTAGCTAGTCTCACCCAAATAGCAACTATCAAATCTAAAAACTTAACAAAAACAATAAAAAATTCACAATGGTGATTGTATTTTAGTAAAAAAAAAAAACTATTTTACCACCAAAGAACAAAAATCATGTGTTATTGGAGAAGAATTTTTTGCAACTATAAACACCAATTGACTGTAGTAAGTTGTTAAAAATAAAATACAATATCTTATTAAGATTATATCTTTTCCTTCAATTAAAAAACTCAAATTCTCTCTCTTCCTTTATTATTTTAATGAGTTGTTTATATTATTTTAAATGAAGTGATAAAAAAATAAAACATTTGATATTGGATGTATTGTAAAGTGATGTGGTAAAATAGATAAAGTAGCTTTTTGAGATGCTAAAAGCTAAAATTTTTTAGCACCACCATGGTGAATGCTTTAACTTCAATAGGAAAAGAAAAAAAAAATTTATAGCTAGCCTAGCATTAAAAAAAAAACATTATTTTATTTTTGTTTTTATAGGTAAATAATCGCATCTTAATGTATTTAGAAACAATGATTTCGAGTATTTATAATTTTTATTTATAATTTTTTTTATACTTTGGCCCCTGCCAGCTTAAAATCCTGGATCCATATCTGATTTTGCATATTATGATTGTGCAATTGACCTGTTACTTTTTTTTTTTTTTGGTGAGACAAACCAAATAAATTAGTAACCTTGTAATAAGTTATTATTAGGCTGATGTTAGGAATATGAAATAATTGTTGATTCATAGAGCATATGTTGAATTAACTAACCAATTATCTTGAGTGATGTGGGCTAATGACATTAGAGCTAGTCTCCTATAAATACATGATTGTAATTCAAAATTAGATATCAATTGAAGAATAAACCATTTTCTTAGTGCATATATTAGTGCATATCTCTCTCTTTCTATGGAGGGTGACTATCTTGAATTAAATTAATTTCCCTACAATTCCCATCAATCGCTCTACAGTTCATACCCATTACCATTAGGAACCTCCTAACATTTGGTATCAGAGCCGTCGATCTTAAGATGGGCAATTGTGACCAAAATACTTTTGAAAGAAATACAGTGTAGGGCACTTTTTTGCGTACTATGCGTTGGGCTAGGCTGCCTCCTGCGGTTATGGGCCCCAGTATTCTGAGTATGAGAGTTGAGACCGGCCCAATTGTAACTCACTTTGGGCCGGCTTGTGCGCAAACTAGGTCTCGTTTGCCAAGAGCGTACTTATAGTAGGCAGAACTGTTTCAAATGATTTACGGCAGACATATATGATAATAACAGAAGAACAAAAATACAGTGACCTTTTTCTTAATGGAAAATGACCAAGTAATCCCTATTTATGACAATAACAGTGATAACAATAGCTTTTACAATAGAAATAAAGGATTAAGTGACAATATGAGTTAATCGAAGAATAAATATCAAGTCAGGTTTAGGTCCGTAGAGGCAAAGACCAAAGAGGAAGAACGCCTCCTCTTAATGCAACTAATCTCCCAAGAAAAAGATCCTGCCGTGAGAATTAATGATTTTGAAGGAACCGGACCTAAATGATTAGTACCCAAAGGAATCTCTTTTCTTTACTTGCTTCAAAGAGAGTAGGATTTCGAGGGGGAGAGAAGGGAACCGACCTACTAGTGCATGCCCATTATATTATCTTTCTTTGTTTTCTGTTTTCTCTCTTATCTTTTTTCTTTCCCTTGTTTTCCTTTTGTCTTTTTTTTACTTCGTAATACCTCCGTTTTTCGATCCCTTTCATAGGGCATGGCAAGGGTCTTCTTATAGGGCCTGCTGTGACCAGATTTTACCACTTTGCCCCTTAACTGCCTTTATCTGGTTTGGGTGTACTTGCCAACCACCAAAGAGTTCGTCTGTGTACCACTTACTCTCGCCGGACAAAGGCAGGTTTGTTTCGTTTGTTAGTTTTCCGTGGCACCATTTCTTGCCACGGTGTAAATGCTTTCTCCCTCTTTCCCTCATGGCATGCACCTAACGATTTTCCCCTCAATCTTGCCTCTTTTAGGTGGTCTGTCATCCCAGCAGGACATACCTCCCAAAAGGGCTTGGGTAGAAGCTGTAAAATAAGTCTTTTCCCCTCTCCTCACCACTAAACCATACCCCCCTTACCTTTTACCTATGACCCATGGCCCCACCAAGTCCCATATTGGCTAGGTACAGGCTGGTGGTGACTGGGCCTTGTGTGTACTTTCCTTTCATGTATGTCTAAAATCTGCCTACTGCTCATGCGTTTGTCACGGTCTGGAGCTTTGTTTGAATAGTTTGCCGCACTTCTTCTTTCTTTTATGTGGGCCGTTTTATAATTCACTGTTTCGTTTAGGGGCTGAGCTTTATTTGATACTGGGTTTTACATTTCTCTTAGCCTATTTCTTGATTACCATCATGTCCTGCCATACCATTCTGTCATTCCTGCTGTAATGACTTGGTCCTGCTAGTCCTCTTTTAGACCTGCCATTTACTCTTTTCTCCAAATGGCTTTGCATGGCCGTGGGCTTTCTTACTTAGGGGCTCCTGTGTCCCCTTAGGCATCCTCGGCCCATTTACTTGTTTTGGGCTTCCTCAGCCCTTTTCCTAACTTTGTGTTCCCATGGGTTTTTACTTACTTCATTGAGCTTCCTCGGCCCAATTGCTTCATACTCATCCTTGGGGTTTGTGGGCCTGCCAACAATTCCCTACTCTCTTTGCTTACATTACTTTGAGTTTGCCGCGGCCCATTCTTATTTTTTCACATCATACACTGCCCATGGGTTTGTTATTCTCTCTTTTCGGGCCTTTCGAGCCCACTTGCTTCCTCAAGGCCTATTTATTTATTTTATGAACCTGTGACCCATTATTCCTGCCGCTTGGGTTTAATGGTTTTGTTCTATGCTTGCCACTTCTATTTACTGCCTACATTGTTGAGTTGGGTCTCCTTCCTTCTATTTGTGTTTTACAAAAATGACCCTCAACATACAGCAAATATTGAAGAAAGCCTCAAAGGATGTCAAGGATATTTAAGAAAAAGTCAAGGCCTTGGCTAAATCTAAAAAGGCCATGAAAGAAGAGCTTTCAAGATTGCAAGAGGATCTTGAGAATATGATGAAGGAGGAGTTATAATCTCTTGATTCAATGGAACTCGAAGAAAAAATCAAGTTCCAAGAATCTACTGCTGTTGTTGCAAGCTGGGATGTTGATTTTTGTGTTAAAGTGGATGATGATATACATAAGAACACTACCCTTGAAGTTCAGTCCAAAGAACCAACAAAGAAGGTGATGATGATCTTCCAAGAACCAATTCTTGATGCACCAATGGAGGCTTCCATTCAAGAGTCTATGATTCAAGAATTGGCAATTCTAGTGTCCCTGATCCAAGAATCCAAGATGCAAGTGCCAACAATTTTAATGGTTCTAGAATCAAATGAGGTCTTGAGGATACAAGAACATTCCAAGGTTCAAAGAACCAATGAGACCTTGAAGATTGAAAAACCATTGAAGGCTAAAAAATTCGAGCAAAGTTTGAAGATCTACGAAGAAGAAACCTTCATGTGCACGAGATCGCTTGTCAAAGAGAAATGCATGAATATGGTGATCAAAATGTCACTAAGGTATTGGTCCATTGGAAAAGCTCCTTTAATGAAGGTGTCATTTCACAACAACATCTTGTGGGCAAGGTGTTTTCAAGGGGTGAGAAATATTAGGAATATTAAATAATTGTTGTAATTCCTTTAATTAGGTAGTTAGCTAGTCGGTTGAGATTAGGTTTAGGATGAGTTAGATAGGACTTGAGCACATGTAGCTCATTTAACACATGACTTAATTCATAGAGCATATGTTGAATTAACTAGCCAATTATCTTGAGCATGTGGGCCAATGACATTAGAGCTAGTCTCCTATAAATACATGATTGTAATTCAACATTAGATATCAATTGAAGAATAAACCATTTTCTTAGTGCATATATTAGTGAATCTCTCTCTCTCTCTCTCTCTCTCTCTCTCTATAGAGGGTGACTAAAATTGAATTAAGTCAATTTCCCTACAATTCTTATGAACCCCCCTACATTCATACCCATCCCTATTAGGAATCTCTAGGTTCCTAATAGTTGAGTAGGTAAAATTTTCTCAAAAAAACGGTTGAGTAGGTAAAATAAATAAATTTAGGTTAGCTAAATCTGTTGTTGGAAAAAAATTATTGTACTTAAGAGAATTGAGAAAGAGTTAAGAAAAATTTAGTCCTCTAAGAACCAAGTTTCTCACCCATAATTCATTCTTCCTGATCACTAGCAATTTGATTTGATTTGAATTTTTATAAAAATAAAAACCATTATAGCAGAACTATTAAACATGACAGAGCATTGGGTTGTAATATCAGTAATTTTTTTTTCAATCAATCATTAACCTATATCTATGTAAGAATTCTATGCTCAATAAAATCCACAAAGACAAGAAAAACCATGTAGGATTATACGACAAAAGTGTGCACAAACTAATGAAGAAAATAATATTATCAAGCAGGGATGGAGCCAGAACTTTGAGTTAGGGGGGCGGTTTTACTGTTGGCTGTGTGTGTGACAGTTTTAACTTCTGACTTTACTACTACTTAGTTGCTGAGATTTTTTTTTTTTTTTTAAAAGGGTAAGGTTATTTATTTTGGATAAAATTGGTTAATTGAGCTTAATTTTCTTTAGCTTTACTATTGGTAATTTTTGTTGTTGATCTATTTTTTTGGGCTAGTATATTTTGTTTTAGATTATAGATCAATAAATTTTTTTATGGTCACTAAAATGAGGAAAATACTAGAACTACAAGCTTTTATTTATTTATTTATTTATTTTTATAAATTACTGATATGATAAGTGGTTACTGGTAAGTAAAAATATGACGTGAGTGGTGGGTCCATTATGCGAACAAGTAAGAATTTGCTGCCAAAATGGTTTATAAAAATGTTGTAAAAAAATTTGGGAGTATAACATTACGCTTAAAAGAATCAATTATACTGTTTAAGGGAAACAAAATGTAATTTTATAGAACAAAATTGCTAAAATTAGTACACACACACACACACACACACATGTATATATAATAATAATAATAATAATAATAATAATAATAATAATAATAATATTTTTTTAAAAAATATTTGGGGGGCCGTTGCCCCTCATAGTCCAATGATACATCTATCCCTATTACGAAGAACACACTCCTCAAGGATCGATTTTGTTGATGACAATGAAGGCATGTGCAAAACATCTCAAGCCGATTTGTTTAGTGTACATTATTAACTAAATATACTATTGCAATAGCGATTGCAAGAGTGATTGAGATAGCGAGTACCATTTGAACGCAGGACTTCACAATGCGGTAGGCATAGGTATTCGACCAAGATATAGTTGAAGTGTTGTGTGGCCGTGGTGGTGGCTGTGGCTATGGATTGGGGATTCTCACGACGTGTGGCTACAATTGTGACTGCATTGCTAGGGTATTCTTTCTTACTTTCTTGGATGGATGAGGGATTTTCTAGCTTTCTTGGGAAACAAGGAAAGTGGGAGCTAGAGAAGAGGAGTTAGGTTTTATATAGGGACGAGAAGGGCAGATGAGTATTGATTTTTTATACAATTACAATGCAGAGTTCATGCTCAAATCAACCTTAACCTTAACATTGAAGATAAAGAGATAATATTAATTAAGCCTTTTCTTTTATCAACACAAATATATAAAGATAATTTCGATTTGATGAGTTTTATATCTATTTAATTTCAAATTCTCTCTTGTTCATGGCTTTATGAAAACGTATTGTATTGTGCATGGTTTTCAGACCCAGATCATTCAATGAATTGAAAAAAAGAGAGGTTTAGGGTTTTTGATGTATGACTGAGGTTAAACCGAGGTTGAATCATGATGATATCATAATTAATTTAATAATTATTTAAAATATAAAAAATATTAAATTAATACAAATAGAAAATTAACTAAAATAGTCAAATTAAATATCGAGATTTATCTTTCAAATGTATTTTTCACATCCTAAGCAAACATAAATATAGTATTTCATCAAATATATTTATAATAGGGTTGGGTTTAAGTTATACCTGGTGTAACTCTAAGCAATGTTACACCACCTAATAACTTGTTATAAAATTCAAATTTTGAAAATCCCACCATTCAATTACATGTTTTATATGTTTTTAACATTCTTGCCAATTTTCATGTCAATTGGATGTTATTTACTATTTGATCCATAAGCTCATATTTTATGCATTATTTTAAACTATAAAAATTTGAATTTAGATAATTGATTGATGATATGAGTATTAATCTTTGATCACCATGAAAATTTGCAAGCATAGAGAATATATGAAGATAATGTAAACCAACGGTGGATTTGTCAAAATTTGTATCTGTGGGGGCCTTTTTTGTTATGTTGGGCCGGGCTGCCCCTTTGTGAATGTAGGCCCAAGTATTCTGGGTAGCAGGAGTCGAGACCGGGCCAATTGAAACTCAACTTGGCCTGTTTGTGCGCGAACTATGCCTCGTCTGCCAGGAGAGTGCTTACCGCAGATTGAGCTGTTCTAGAGAAAAGCTTACGGCAAACAGATACAATTGATAAAACAAAATCACGTATTCTGGAATGACCAGATAGTTCTTTTAATAAGAAATGACCGAACTACAATAATATTTAACAATCTTTGACAAATAAATAGTAAAGGCAGATGGTAATAAAGATTTAATCCACAGCTTGTGTAAATAAATTTAGTTCTGTCCACAAGAGTAAGGCCAAAGAGGAAGAACGCCTCTTCTTAACGCAATTAACCTCCGAGGAAAGGAAACGGGATTCCTGCCGCGGAAGTTAATGGGTTTGAGGGAGACGGACCTGAATGGACACTTCCCAAAATAGTTATAGAAGAGAACAGGGATTCGAGAGGGAGAGAAGGGAAGGGGCCTATCGGTGCATGCCACTATCACTTGCTCCTTTTTCTCTCTTTCTTTCTTTCTTTTCTAGACTTTTTTTTAGTAATTTCCACAATGGTCGTTTTTTAGTGTTATGCTCCTTTGTTCTTCTAAGTAAGTTACAGAGTATTTTCTTTAAGTTGCGTTGTATTGCTCTCGTGCTTGTTGTTCTTGCACACGGCAGAGGCGTCCTTTTATAGTGCTTGCCGTGACCGATTTTTTTACTATTCTACCCCCTAACAGTTTTTCGTCTGGTCTAGGCGCACTCGCGGACCCTTATTGTTTTGTCTGCGAGTCCCTCTGTCATAGACATAGACAACGTTTTGTCTGTTAGTCCGCCGTGGCACCTTGTCCTGCGGCGGTGATGTTTCTCTCTCTCTATCTCTCATGGCATGCACTTATTGGTTCTCACTCAGCCTTGCCTCTTTTGGGTGATATGCCATCCCAGCAGGACGTATTCCCCAAAATAGTCTGAGCAAGAACCTCAAAACAGGCCTTCCCCTCTCCCCACCTCCAAACCATGCCCTCTTACCTCTGACCCATGACCCCACCATGTCTTGTATTGGCTGGGTACAGGCTGGTGGTGCCTGGGCCTTGCGCGTAGTTTATGTTTGAAGTCTGCCTGTTGTCCATGTATCTGCCGCGTACTGGACATTTTGCTTGCATTGCCAGTCGTCCGTTCTTGGCTTTTCCTAAGCTGTTACTCTGATTTCTCACCCCATAGGGTCTGGACTTTACTGAGTACTGGGCTTTGTGTTCTCTTCAGCCCAATTCTTTAATTGCCTTAGCTTCCCATCGTGTTACTCGGCCTTTCCTGCCGTGGCGATTTTTGTTCCTGCTGGGCCTCTTTTCAGGCTTGCCGTTCCTTTCTTTCCCCCAGTGGCTTAAGAGAGCCTACTGGTGTTCTTACTCATAAGCTCCATTGTCCCTTTCTTTTTTCCCTTTGGGCCTGCGGCCCTTTTACTTTCCTTGGGTTTCCTCGGCCCATTTACTGACTTTGCTTTCCCATGGGTTTTTACTAACTTGATTGGGCTTCCCCGGCCCAATCTCCTCATACTCATCCTTGGGGTTCATGGGCTTGCCATCAACCCCTACTTTCTTTGTTTACATTGCCTTGGGCCTGCCGCGGCCCATTCTCGCTTTTTCATACCATACATTGCCCATGGGTGTCATTTCTCTCTTTCTGGGCCCTTTGGGCCCATTTGCTTCCTCAAGACCCATTTATTCATGTTATGAGCCTCTGTTCTATTTTTCCTGCCGCTTGGGCCTAACAGTCTTATTCTATGCCTGCCACTCTTATTGCTTGCTTTGCTGGGTTGGGCTGGCTTTACAAAAATGACCCTCAACAGTATCCAATTAAAAAATATTGAATAGTGTAATATTGTTTAGAGTTACACTAGGTATAACTTGAACCCAACCCTTTATAATATACATTATTTATATGTTCATAAATTTAATTATTTGGTAAAAGGCCATATAAGTTTTTTTTTTTTGAAGTATTAGTACAAATGCAAATTGCAAATTTATATCTAATCCAATATGCCTTAGCCTAATTTCAGGCCAGTAACATATTTATATAATATAAGACTAGTTAACTTTATAAAATAAAAAAAAAAATCAATAAAATATGTTGTATTAATATAGGAGTAGTAAATTAGAGATGTTGGATTCAAAGTAAAAAATGTAGAATTTTAAACATTCATAATAAAAATTAAAGACGGTTGCCTGGTGGCTGTGGGTGATAAAACCTATAAATAAAAAAGGTAAAACACTTAGAGGCTGTTTGGTTTTTGGTGTTTCCATTACTCATAACTAAAAAATGGTAGGACCCACGGAGAGAAGCTTGTTTGGATTTGTTTTCAAGTTTTGTTTCCATCACTCAATTCTTTGATTTTTGAGTGATGAGTTATGGAAACTAAAAATACATTTTAGGTGTTTTCAAGTTATGAAAACAGAGTTATGATGGTATTTTTGTAAATACACACACATTGAGGGACCTACGGTCAGACCTTTTGCTCTCTCTAACACAGTTGTCTTTTTTTTTTTTTTTTTTTTTTTTTTTTTTTTTCACGCTGGGTGTGGATTTTTTTTTTTTTTTTTTTTTTTTTCTCACATTGGGTTTTTGGGTCCTGATGTTGGTGCAGCACCAATTAAGTCTAATATTGAACACTATGAGTTGAAAAATACAAAACTTGGCTTCATATCCAAAACCAACATCATACCTTCATCCGAAAATGCAACATGATCTTCATGCGTCCAAACAAATTTTGACATTCAATTTAACATTAACACCATCCAATTCATATCAAGTCAGACCCACTTCAACTCAATCAACATCAACCTTCAATTTAACATCAAAATCCATAATCCCCTTAAGGAAATCCAAAATCCAAAATCCATAATCAAAAATCCAAAATCCAACATCCATACAAATCACTACGGATTGAAAGAAAAAGGAAATGAGTGACAGATCAAGCTTTGAAATGAGTGTTTCGCTTCTCTCATTTTCTTCGAGTCAGAGCACGTTTCGAGGATGATTGATCGGCGTTGCTAGGTGATGATGGAGAAGATCGGTGCCATCGCTGCACGTTGGAGAAGAACAATTGGCATGAGGTAGGCAACGAGTGTTGGTTGATGATGGAGGAGATCGGCGTTGCGTTGGGTGACGATGTGCACGAGGTACAGCGAAGCTGGGTGACAGTGGAGATCGGCGCCGCAGGTCCTTGATTTGCTAACAATGGTTGGGTTCGTCGAGGGTTTTGGCATAATAAATGGGTTGAGAAAGATGAGAGGCAGAGAAAGATGAGAGTTAGGGGAAAAAGAAAAAAAAAAAAAAGGAGAGAGAAAAGTCTTATGACATTGGGACAGTGTGTGGGTCCTAGTTTTTTTAGTTTTTTGGTTGAAAACATGACTGAGTGATGGGTGCCAAACGTGTGGGATTTAGGGAATTGGGGTATTTTAAGTGATGAGTGATGAGTGATAGTTTTTTTAAAACCAAATAGCCCCTTACCAACTTGTATTTCAGGTCTCCCAAGAGTCCCTACCTGACTTTTCCTACTATCACACTTTTTTCAACTTTACAGCCCACATATTATTAATTTACCTTCACACTTTCTTATTCTTATCTTCCTCTTTCTTTCTCAAAGTTTCAAATTTTCAGATTCAACCTCCTCCTTATCTCAGTTCGAACTCTCTATCTCAGATCAAACTTTTAAGCTCTCAAGTCTCAACCTTGTTTTGCAGCATCAAAGAATCTCTATTTTAGTGATGGTGGTAATGTGGCTTTTTTTTTTTCTTTCTCTCTCTCAATTTTTTTTTTTTAATTCAAAACATTTACTGGTCGATATTAGTTTTTTGGTCAAAAGAAAGAACCATGTGAAACTCAAAAACCGGTCACAATTCTCAGAACCATACGGTCTGACCTCGGTTTGGATGATTCCATGTTTTTTCTTCGTATAGGGGTTCTCAAGGTTAAAAGTATTGGAATTGTGAGAGGTTCATGGTTAACCAGGTCAAATTGTACGGTCCGGTTCGAGTTTGAGAACCATAGTATATTGTATAGTTACTTGTTTAATACAAAGAGCTCTGTTGATCAAAAAAAAAAAAAAAAAATTACAAAGAGCACTACTTGAAGAGAGCAAATATTACTAGATTCTTATTCTCTAGAGTTTCTAAGATACTCTAGTTCTGTAAATGCTCACCACTTTTTTAAAAATATACTGTAAGATTCTATGACATCATCAACGTCTAATTAGATTTTATTTATTTGTTTTTTAAATCATCAACACAAAAGCTCTCCTATGGTCCTACCTAATTGATTTAATTTCCCTTTTCTTGATTTTCTTGAAATCAAGAGTTGGCATTGAGAGGAACTCTTGAATCTTGAGAACCAAGTTTTTCAAAGAAACAACTACCATCCATGTGTGATTTTATTTTAAAGAGATTAATTTTGATGGATTTTGATTCAGATAGGAGTGCCATGTTTGTCATCAAAGGGTTTTTAGGCAAGTCATAATTCTATGTTTGCCATGTTTGTCATCCAAGACTTGCAAAATGTGATCTATTCCCATAAATGTATGTGGCGTTTATATCACCACTTGTAGTTGTAGCAACATTTTGAATCAATTGTCTGCTTTCAATTATTTCTTCATTAAGGAAATATTTGTACACTCCTATGATCAGTAATGCTTGCGAAATCTTTGCTTCAAAACACTGGAAGATCAATATTTTTGCTTGGTCATCCAGGAACATTGGTGGTTGAAATAAGGTACCAATTGAATCCTTTGTAGGACCAATTTGTTTTCCAATTACAATAGTTGGAAAGGGAAGAGAAAAGTAAAATTTTTCTACCTTTCAAAACTTCAGCTTGTAGCCATCTATTTTAATGCTAATATTTAATCCCAAACCAGTACCTTATCATTTAATGTTATTATTGTTATTTTTTTTTTTTTGAGAAACAAACATACACACACAATGGAGAGGAAAAGGAGTTCTAACACAAAAGCACACCGAAACTCCACTTGAAAGCCTTGGTAACTTTTAAGGGAGGGTGGGGCAAGTTATACTACACACAACACATTCTCTTAAGCAATGTGGGACAATTACCTTTTTTTTTTTTAGAAACAAACACACACACAAGGGAGAGGGAAAGAGGTTCTAATATAAACGCACACCACAACTTCACTCAAAAGTCATGATAACTTTTAACGAACGGTGGGACAAGTTATACTACAAACAACACACTCTCTATATCTTATTTAAGTATACAAAAGTATGACCATGACATTTCTTACCAAATACATTTTTTATATATATTCAAAAATATCAACCAAATTAAAAAATATACCCATATGAATACGCCTTGCGAAAAAAGCACAAAATGTCATATTAGGATTTTTTGCTTAATAGTGATTAAGTGCACCAATTAAGAAAACAACTTGCTTTTAATGACCTATTAAGATTACTTTCACCAAAGAAACTACAAATTTTCACACTCAAAAAGATTATCAAATAAAAAAATATTAGCAAAATCTCATAATTAAGCTTCTATACACATCATTATTAAAAAAAAAAAATCCAATAGCAAAATCTTAAATATGTCATTTATTCGATTTTTTTTTTGACTAACAATTTTTTTTTTTGCCTGAGTAGGTGCCACTATAGAATACTTTAAAAACAACTATTGAGAGTATTTTCTCTACCAAAACTACAAATTCTACATCCAAAAGGATATAAATAGATAAATAAAAGTTAGCAAAGTCTCACAGTTCAACATTTAAACAAATCATAAAAAATAAAAATAAAAATCAAATTCTCACTTCCACAACTAATTATTAAACCAAACTCAAATAAAATCTAAGTGATATAAAGAAAGAACATGAGAATTGAAACAAGAAAATGCCTAAATGCATAAGCCATAACAAATTTGTTAAAAAAAAAAAATCTATTCCACAATTAAATCAACAATAACAAAAAGAATCATTAATGGGGGTAAAAAGTGGTAGAAACAATTAAAAAAATTCACCAAAAGATAAACAAAATTGAAGAAATAGAGAGAGTGTTGACCTTTTTTTTTGTTGTTGTTGTGGATAGAACTTGGAAGGAGTATGTAAGAGAGGTGGAAAGGAAGTTTAAGATATTTATATGAAAAATAAAATAGAAAAGGAATGGTTGAAGGAGATGAAAGGTTGAACAAGGTAAAACGGTAGAATTTAAAAAGATATAAATATAAAAATTTATGAATGTATAAAGTGTATGAAATGGAAAATTTAAGAAGATAATGATTGGAGAAGATGAAATGTTAAATTAAGAAGACATCGGTAAAAGGAGATGGAAAGTTGCACATTTTTTTTTTTTTTTTTTAAATTTTAAAATGATGTCAATGACATGACGCAATAGGAACTTTGCAAAATTTATTACAAGGTTTCCATTATTATATATAGTATAATTTTTTTTTCATATCTCCAACACAACTTTCTTTTTGTCAAGCTCCATTCCTATACCTACACAACTTTATTCAGAAGAGTAGATACAAATCCTTTAAAAGTTCTCCATTAACACAAGTTTTATATTAGTAATGTTGCATCCTAGCTAGCTCATAGCTTCTTTGGTGCATCAAATGACACTTCACTTGCTATTTTTGCTCCCCTTTGTTTAGCCATGTATAGGCCGACATGATGCATAAACTCCTGCAAGTAACACAAGAATACCTTTGAGAGTGGCTTCTATTCATTCATTCACTCATTTTTTGTATCAAACATAGTGAGGCTAGCACATATACAATTAAATATAGCTAGTTTTCTGACTCATGTCCATAGCATGGCGATTTGGCAAATATAGACGTTACAAATTTGGCAGAAAAATTGTGACGTTTAGGTCTTCTTTTTCCTTGGTAAAGTTCCCATGAATTCCATTTACAAACAGGTTTTAGATTCATAACAAGTCCTTTTTAAAGTACCGAAGTTTGTATATTCCAAATTCCCTGTTTGATCGATGAGAAGGCAGTGTATGAGGAAGGTTAATGTAATCCTATTTACCTGGGGATGAGCTAAAGCTCCTTTGGTGTTTTTGGCAACTTGGATAGGAACATCAAATGTAGCGCATCCACGGGAATACACCACTACATCCTTAAGAGGGGTGAGAAAACCAAGGTTTCTTGCAGATAATGCAGAGCAAACGAAGTCCAGAACACAGATATCTGTGCATATCCCTACAACCAATATCTTCACCAAAAAGAAACCATGCTTATTAAAAACAAAAAATTAGGACGATAAAATGCACTAACAACTCATAATTAACCAAGGAAAATAACATAAGGCCGGACAAGCTCCAGCAAATCTTTAAAATACTTACGGCTTTGATCTGATTCTTCTTCACCCAATCCACAAAAACATTTGAACCATCATCCTCGGTTGAACCTAAGTATCCATCAAAGCATTCTTTGCGCCTGATTGTTACATTAGGCTCATTCTCTAACCATCTCAGAGCTGCACTTTAGTGGAAGAAACTAACATGAGAGAGAGAAGTTGGGAGGGTTTGAAGCTGGGTATATTAAATACTTAAACACAGAACAGTCACACAAGTACACATCTCATATATGGTTAGGCCTATGATCTAATCTATGAGTAAAATACTGCCAGAAAATCTGCCAACATGGAGATGATTATACAATCTAAAGATTGCTTGGGGGCAAAGGAAGAATTTTTCTTCTTAATCTATGCTATGGCAAAGCATGTATAGACAATACAAACAGAGAATTCAAGACGTCATAACAATAAAATTAGTTTATTGTGAAAGCTAACTTGCCACCATAACCTTAAGCTTTAAGCTAAATCAGCACTACAACTTCTAATTCTTAATTAAACAGTCTTCGCTTCTTCAAAACTCCATTAAGTGTGATCCTAAATCCAAATTGTAGACGCAGTTCATGTTCAATCAAAAGATGAAATAACAACAAACACTCATCATATACAATATTTTCCCCAAAATTAGGCAGGGAAATAGCCAGGTTTTGCTCATTAAACCATAGCATATGCCATATGTTGCAAATTTTGCAGAGGGCTAATGCCAAAAGCTTATTTCATGTTTATTGTTTATTCTTGACTCCAAGTTTAACAATCCTACACCTTGTTTCTGGTTGGAGACACCTGAAGTCCGCTTCTGCGTTTCCCTCTTTTAGTAACTTAAAAAAAAAAAAAACTGAAACATATTATACCACTATTAATGTTGCGTCAGGTTTTGCATCATACTCTAGATTTTGGATTATCAATACATGTACCTCTTTGGAGTAACAGGAAATTTTGAATTACCTTTTCTAACAAGCATAGTCTGATTTCAGTGATAAATTATATACATATCATTCATCGTTGTTAAAAAAATTGCTCCTCTATGCAAACCCAAATATACAGAGAAACAGACAACTGCTTTGGACACCATAAATAACATAGTAATCATTCAACTGCAAAGATTAATTTTTCATGTTTGTGTGTGTGTAACCATGTACTTGGATATGAACAAATAGGCATGGAAAGACACTGTACAAAGGCATTAGACAAGAGAAAACAGGATTATATACCAGGAACCAAATTTGCCTCATCGGTGCCAGCAATACAATGAGGAGGATATGGTTCCTCAGGCTTATCAGGATGATGAGAATCAAGAAATCCAATAATAGGCCTTTTCTTTTCACAGAACAATCTGGCCAGCCTTTCTGATTCCTTGATCATTTCTGAAATCTGACTATTGGCCTCTCTTGGTGCCTGAAAACACACATGTTTCTCAATTAGTAAAATTCCAATTCTACGGCTCTTGTTAAATACAATCTTGCCAAAAGTCAAACCCAAGACAAGTTCTAACCAGCATCCATGATAAACCTAAAGGTGATATAGATCCCTTCGGATTTAAAAAAAAAATACAAAATCCATGACTTTACAACAACAATTACAACAACAAATTTTTTGTCTAAAGATTTTGAAGGTATTGATCTTCAACAGACTAGTTAATATTGGTTACATGTATTATTTTGCCTTATTTTTCTTTATTCGAAATTATACTTTATGTTACTTCCTTCCTTAATTGATATGACCTTAGCGAAAAAGCTTGAGCAAAATGAGAAGAAAAAAAAATTATCTCATCCAACTCAAAACAAAAAGATGTACAACAAAAGAAAGCCATTTAAAGCTAGCTTACCAGATTTCCAGCACCAACTGTGCAGAAACCATTACTGATGTCCACAAGTACAAGACCAGTCACATCTTGGGGTAAAACCACCGATTCCTGCTCAAGAGGAATCTCACTCTTCAAAAGCTCAACTGTTGGAGATACCATTTTAAGTTCTAGTTACTTAATTCACTTCACAGAGGTATAAATCAACCAAGACAGACAGAGATAAATTGCATTACACAATGGGTGAGCGACACTAACACCACTGTACAATAGACATGGCAAAAATGGGTTACAATTGTCTGCCCCGACTTGAAAAATACCTAATCTGGAGCAAAAACGAATTGACCCATGACCCAATCCATATTTTTTGAGGGCCAACCTGACCCAACTTGAATCCAAACTATTTTTTAAAACTTTTTTTGGGTTAAAAAAAATAAAATTAAGACAATATTAGTTTAATTATTTGTTGTGAGTTTTAAGGAAACTTTAAGGAAATAATTGAGACATTTACATAACTGTATGCAAATTAATTGAAAGATGAATAGTTGAACATTCTATAATTAGTAAAAAATTTTAGATATCAAATAGCAAAGTACGTGTCAAGATAATCTAGTTACAGTAGAGTTAAAAACATAAATTTAAAATTGTAGACAAGTATAAAAAACATTCACAAGTGTGAAAATAGTGAAGCCAAAGTATTAAATTAACATAAATTATGAATGCTTAGACTGAATTTGTAACAATTTATGTCCAAATTAACAGTTTTTCAAAATAAATTATGATATTTCCTAGAGTGTATGTTGCTTAACAATGATATGATATTTATAAAAAAGACCATATATAAATAAGTAAACAATCAAACTTTAATGTTTATCTCAAATTGAAAAAGAATGCCAACCACAAATTATAAAATTAATTTTCAAGATTGTAAATTTCTTATATATTTTTATTATTTGTCAAATGAGTTATCCATTAAGTCATTTGTAAATTTGTTTTATATTTTGAGATGTTGATATTGTGTAGAAATAAAACCTGTGTTTTTGTTTTATTTATCTTTGTGTTATTTTGTTTTAAATAGCAATGTTAGGATTTGTATAATTTTAAAATTATTGAATAAGTATTAATAAGTTTAACTGAGTTCATTCTTGATATAAGTAATGAATTCAAAGTAATGCATTCTACATCAAGTAATTTGTTGCATGACTTTCCAAATAGCAAATACATGATTTTTTCCTTTATAAAAAAAATTTCATGTGAAAAATACGGGTCAACCTGACCCAACCCACAACCCGATTGACCCGAATCCGTTTAGTCCGCTTAAAATGACCCATTTTGACCTACAACTCATTTGACATGTAACCCAATTGACTCGATCCGACCATTTTGTCATGTCTTTCTATTTTGTCATGTCTTTCTACATACGCATATTTATTTAGAAAGTGGGGTTGCATTATCTCGACCCTCATTTTATTTTCTACTCACTAAAATCCAAATTTGAAAAACTTAATTGATTTTCTTTGTCATTTTGGTAGAAAAGTCCAAAGAACATATAGAAATGTGCACATGCGTCCAAGTAAATCTTCATCATCACCATGTGAATTCAACTTAACACTCTACTTTGGTTGGATGAGAATAACGTCAGCCATCAAAGATCAAAAACTGTAAACTTTAGTGTTTTCATAAGTAGATAAGAGGCAAAAAAGTATATATGTCCATCCAAATTAACAGTCCAAAACTTGGCTGGTTAAAGCCTGGTTTATCCACCCACTCTAATTATTAACCAGTAAAAACCAGGTTTACCATGGATATTCTTACCCAATATGCTTTTCTGAGTTGGGTTTCATCAGCATGATTGAGTCAAAACCTAGACTGTCTTCCTTGTCCAAATCCAAGCTTGCGGGCCGGGATTCTTCGCCACACTCTGGTGGTTGAAGATATACCCTAGGAGGCTGCTTTCACTGTGTGGTGCTTCAACCTTATTCAAGTGTCTACTGCTACTGTGAACTGTCCAAGGCCTCTCACTCTCAAACAAGGGAGCATGCTTTTGCAGCTCCATATATAACTACGCACGTAGAATTCCAAGCACACACCCTGTTTCATATGGAAATTAAGTTGCTTCCTATCTATTTATATTGATATTCTCCAAATGCACTTAGAGAAGAATTTTATAAAATCTTATGAATCTTCTAATTTATTGGAATAAAATTTTATTACTTAATGAGTGTATTTAAAAATTAAGAAATTAGAGTATTATAATTGTTACAATTATAATAATGCCAAAGGATGATGGTGGTATGGTATGGTATGGTATGGTCATGTTGCTGGTGGCCGCAATGGAGAGCAGTGACAACAACGACAGAGGTGGTGACTTTGACATGATAATTATGGTAGTGTTGATGACAGTGGGTGATGGCATGATGGTAATGGTGATGACAACAATGAAAAAATGACAATGCTGATATCACTTTTAAAATCACAATTTTTTTTTTTTTTTTGGGTAGGTAAATGAAAATAGGGGTTTGCTAGGTAACGCTAGCCCCCGAGTAGGGCATTAAGGTTAAAGCGCTTGGGCCAACCTGTATGAATGCCCACCAACAAACTCCTATTGGCAACATGCCTCGAATGTAGGTGGGTTAGACGAAGTATTTGAGCCTTATCAGCTGAGCTAAGCCCCTGTTGGCTTTAAAATCACATGTTGCCTTCTAGAATTTGAACTTGAGATTTGGATGCTTGAAAGTAATCTGCAAAATTTAGTAGTGTTGGCATTTAGGCCCAAGCCCATTCTTGGACCCATTGTACAATCATTATACTATGATGACTATCTATTGTATTGACTTCTACGACAATGCTACACATATATTATACAAACATTAGAATTTTTTTTTTATAGGAAATATGTAACTTTCATCAAGAAGAAGAGAAATTCAATACATCTTAAGCCCATAAGGGCTCAATCATACTAGAATTTTCCTCTATCCAAGTTACAAAATTAGCAACACCCTTGATATATTGAATCAATACATATGCTGGTTTGTTCGCTAACATAGCACACTACTTTACTACTAGGTCAATTAGCCTCTATATATAAGCTCTCTCTACAGTCCTTATCAATTATTTAGTAATATATATCCAGCTTAATATTCTTGATTTCAATCATTTTATTCAAAAGGGAATCGGGCTTTTGTAGGCTGGATGTTTTCTACTGAGTTCAAAGGTCTGCGGGCCCAATTTATTCTAAGGTGCCCAGGTCATTCTGCAGAAGACCCCTTTGGGCTTTATTCTCTTCTCTTGGTGTTTGGGTCATGACAAACCCCAAGTTTTATTCTCCTTGGAAGATCCCCTTTACAGTGGTTATCCTTTTTATTTTTTTTTATTTTGTTCCTCATTCAAGGGATGGTATCCGGTGGCTCATCCTTTTTATTCTGTTGTAAGTTACTCTTATTTACACTTTATTTTGGACTAAGTGTGGGCTTGGGTTTACTTATTCTCTTTCTTCTTTGGGCATTTGGGTTTGGCCCATTGAATCTTCTTGCTCCCACCTCGACTATGGGCCTTGTTTTGTTCGGCTAGAGTTCATGAAAAAACGGGTATCAACACTGTTATTTTTATGAATAAAAAAATTTCATACGAACTTCGAGTCTTCGAGGTATTATATAGAACATCAAGCAGTGTTATTGTAAAAGATTGAGGTGCTTAAAATTTTCACTAGAAGAGGTTAAATACTTAAATATAATGGTGAAAAACTCAAAAACCTTGAGATCATCTTAGAGCATGTGCAATGAAAAGTCTTCTAAAAGAGGACGATACATAAAACAATAGGAGTTCAAAGTTTGTGATTACTTCATGAAAAACGAAAAACCTTATTTGGTAACTTTTATATAACTTTTTTTTTATAGATAATTACAATATACTGATGCTGCTAATTTCGCAATTTAAATCATTTTTCTCTTAGACCTCCAAATACTTTATGTATAAAGAAGTGCCAAAATGACCTCACCCTATTTTGTTGAAGTTCCTAAAAAACAAGTATGTTATTTTTTAAAAATAGATGTTGCTATTATTACAATCTTTTTAAAAAAAAATAACTTCAAGCTTTTTTTATTACACCCAAGGTATAGAAATTAAAGTGACAATTTGAAATTATAAAATAAAGAAATAATTTTAAAATTTTATTTCTCGTATGTTATTATATGTTACTGTTAGCATTTCAATTTTTTTTTTTTGAAAAATTTATAGAATTTTAACTTATAACATCTATTTTAAATAACGGTACTTTTTATTATTAGATCAACTTCATATTTTTTATTCAACTATAAAATTTGTTATCCGTTGAACTAATTATAATCACGTTTCCATTTAATTTCAATATATATTTTTTTCATTGTTTTTCTTATGCCCAAAATCACTTTGCTGTCATCTTATCCCTTTCCTTTGGTTTCCAATCCGAGTCCAAACTCAGCACCGAGCACTGCATCTCAAATGACACAGCTCCTAAAATTCCAACCTTGGAACCACTCTCTACCATAATATGCAAACACCCACAATACCTCTCAACCCATCTTCAACCTACCCTCCAAAATCCCACCATACACAGTTGAAGTTGCTTCCAAAACTTCATCTCCTTCCTCAAAGCTTATTCTGTAGACCACCAAAAATGGCTTCTATTGGTGGGTTTGGTTTTGGTGCGAGGTCACAAGTATTGGGTGTTGGTGCTTCTTCTCCTTCAAGTGGGGTTGATACTAATGGGTTGTGTACTTTGACAGAGTATGTAGGTAAGGAAGGAATGAATGTGGGAGATGATATGGTGGTCTTGCTTCATCATATTCAGTATGCTTGCAAGAGAATTGCAGCTTTGGTAGCCTCTCCTTTCAATTCCAGCCTTGGGAAACAGAACACTGTTGCTGGCACTGGTACTGGGTCTGGCAGGGATGCTCCAAAACCACTTGATATTGTCTCAGTAAGTTTTACTCTCAATGAATTGAATGCCAATGATATTATTGTTGAATTTTGGATTTTTTTTTTTGTTGTTGTTGCATACTTTATTTATATGGTCTAATGTGCCTTGTTTGGTAGTCTTATAAGGGCTTTGATTTTATTTTAAATGTGGGATTTCATTTGGGAAGGAAAATATTGGATTTTAGTGTGTGTTAAAATAGAAAAAAAGAAAATAAGATGTTGTAGAGAGAGGAAGAGACTGGAAATAAGAGAATTAATGTGGTTCGGACTAACAGGTTACATCTTGCTTTTTGGAAAAGGCATTAAGGGATGGTGGGAGTTGTTTTCAGGTGGATGGTGGGAGATGGTAGTTGGATTTGCCTTTTGGTGCCATGAAGTGTTGTGTGGAGAGGCTGCTATGAAGGATTTGTTTGGTGATGTATTTCTCATAATAAAGGATAAAGATGCATCTATAGCTTGGTATTTGGGCACATTGGAATCCTAGGTTTGTGTGATCTTTCCAAGATTTAGAGGTAGAATTGCTTAGTTCAATTTTTAATTTATTATAACCAAATCAGCCTTTGGGTGGTGGATAGGACATTTGTTGGAGGCTTACCAAAAACGCTAAGTTTGATGGTCATGCTTAAGTAAGGTTTTGGCAGGGACTAATGGCGTCTTTGGATGTGTGGACTGTGGAAGTTCCATTGAGAGTTGCTCTTTTGCATTTGGACATCTGCTTCAGGAAAAATCTCAACGGCTGGAAATCTTATCAGGAGAGAAAGTTATTGTTTGCAATTTTTTTTTTTTGGGCGGGGGGGGGGGGGGGGGGGGGGGGTAGGGGGAGCAGCTGTTCTTTTTTTTTTTTTTATAGGGTACGTAACCATGGCAAGAGGCCTATGGTGGTGATTGTTTTCTCTTCTTTGGAGTCTGATGGATAATGCCTACGATGGTTGTTGAGGTACTTGGTTCAGAAAGGGAGGTTTGGCCAACATAGAAGCAATAAGATTTGCAACACTGTCCAGACTTGCCTTATCCGGACAATCTAGGATAAGAGGACTAACCAGACCTGTGGTATTGAGCTTTTCTGGAAGAAGCTTAGGTTTATTTCTGAGGTTTTATGATTGGATGACTGCTATAGGCCATCTCCTCTCTCTCTCTCTCTCTCTTTTGATTTTTTAAAGCTTAGACTGTTTACTTCTAGGAAATTTACTGTTTTGTTAAGTTGTTCGACCCTTTTCTTTCAATAAATTTTTTTTTCTAGGGAAACTATGTTTTCTCTGCCACAAATAATGGTAAGTAAGGAACAAACAATCATGACATCCAATATTTCTTCTTGTTAAATGTGCAGAATGAAATCATCTTGTCGTCTCTTCGCAGTTCTGGAAAAGTTGCAGTCATGGCTTCAGAAGAAGATGATGCTCCAATCTGGTTAACTGATGATGGACCATTTGTAGTGGTAACGGATCCCCTTGATGGTTCTCGAAATATTGATGCATCAATTCCAACTGGAACAATTTTTGGAATTTATAATCGCCTTGTGGAAGTAGATCATCTACCCAAGGAGGAGAAGGCTTTGCTGAATTCACTCCAAGCTGGAGCTAGGCTTGTAGCTGCTGGCTATGTTCTCTATTCATCAGCTACAATTCTCTGCACCAGCTTTGGTTCGGGGACACATGCATTTACACTGGATCATTCAACAGGAGATTTCATTCTCACACATCCAAGCATTAAAATTCCTCCTCGAGGTAATTATGAAGAAAGTCATGTGTACTGTATGCTAATAATGCATAAATGCTATTTTTACCAAATCTATTTATGCACCATAACTCATTTTGCCTATAATAGAAATCATAAGAATGATCCAAATGGATTTGTATGTGTGTGGTAAACTTTTTTAATACATACAATTGTCTGTTGGTTTCTACTCTTGTCTTGGAAATTTTTTTTGTCAGTCTCAATCACCTAGGGCTTGGCCTTGGAATAAACACTGACTGAAACNAAAAATACTACGAATGTCAATAAGCTGCTTTTGATTCTATTAAAGAAAAATCTCTATCATGTCAGGACAAATCTATTCAGTAAATGATGCACGATATTTTGACTGGCCGGAAGGGTTAAGGCAATATATTGACACTGTGAGACAAGGAAAAGGCAGATACCCCAAGAAGTATTCGGCCCGTTATATTTGTTCTCTGGTAGCTGATCTCCATCGGACTCTAATGTATGGAGGGGTGGCAATGAATCCAAGGGACCATCTTCGTCTGGTTTATGAGGCAAACCCTCTAAGTTTTCTTGTAGAGCAAGCTGGGGGCAGAGGATCTGATGGTAAAAGTAGGATTCTTTCAATTCAACCAGTTAAGCTGCATCAAAGACTTCCACTGTTTCTTGGAAGTTTGGAGGACATGGAAGAGTTGGAGAGTTACGGGGATGTACAACAGAGAGTAAATCCTGGTTATGACGTTTGATGCTACAGTAATCCCAAAATTTCATTGGTTATGTGTAAATCAACCTGGGTTTGCTTTGTGTCACTAAAACTCTCTGTCTATCAAGAATTCAGACCTCTCATCACAAGTATGTATAATCTAGCCACTCCAACTATCAAGAATTGTAAATTCTTGACTGTTGTTTGTTTCTGATATTCATCATACCCATCTTCTCAGGAAATTAAAGTAACTTGAAAAGTTTAGATGTGAAAAACTAGAAGCCTAGAAGAGGTCTTTCTTCCTCTTTCCATGGTCAAAAAATGTATTGTGTAAATTTTTAAGTTCACTCATGTAAAGGTTGTATACTCTTTATGATCTGTGTAATTTGTTTTCTGTAATAAAAAGTATTCTAGTTTGACATGTATTTGCAAAGTTCTGTCCAGTATCAAACAAGAGCTTGTACAAATGATATTGAAATTCTTAAAACTTAAAAGAGATTATTGCCATCTCTAGAGATTATGATGAGCAATATGGTGTAATAATCTTTGGTTGGCTAAGTCAGCTTATAATTCATAACACTGTCATAGTAATAATGATTAAGATGTCATGAGGGATACATGCATTAGAAGAGAACAATGGTAAAGTGATTATTACTCTTCTTAATTATGTGAATACTTTCTCAGCAAAGAGTTTTGAGAAAATGGGAGTTGACACTATTTGATGCGTTAAGAATTCACAATTAACAAATAAAATTGTAGCATGCCTGAATTACCTTTTCCTCTAGAAAATCAAATGCATTAATTTCACTCCAAGGCCAATAGAATAACTTATCTTTAGTAAAAGCTTTTACATGAAGATATAGATGAAAATATTACAGCGCAGATGACACAACATTTTATACTCCTTGAGGTGGTTGTTTCACTGCAAAATGTCACACTACGCCTTGATTCACTATGAGATCACCAAAACCAACAGAAACACCAAACAGCTGAGACAAGAGGTTTCGCTAAGGCATAGAATCCATCACATTGGTAAAAATGAATACAATCATCAGGTCAAGGACAGCATAATCAGCTGACTGTGCAACGATGTGGATTCCAATTGTTACAACAATATCTGGCTTTGCACCGCAGCATTTCCTTTTACAATCAGCAAAGAGAGCAAGAAAGAAGAAAGCAACAAAGACTGAAAACCTGAGCTTGGCCACATTTGACTTGAGGTACCTTTTTTTGAGAAGCGACTTGAGGTACCTATCTAGTTAGAAAGAAAGTTAGAGGCTTGAAGGGAAAGTAAAAAAAAAAAAAAGTGTGCTGTGACTTGTGATATTGTTTTATTTTGTCAGCTTAATCCAGTTGGTTTTAAGGTCCTTAATTTTTATTTTGTATTTAAAGTAGGGGTGTGCATCAAACCCACCAACCTGACGAAACTGACCGAACCCAATGCCTCGGGTTGATTTTCATGGGTTGGAATTTTATCTTGAACCTTCAGTTGGATCGGGTTTGGGTTAATAGTTTTTTCAACTCATCTAACTCAACTCAATCTACTATGTATATAAATTTATTTTTATAATCCTTTTTTTGATTTTTTAGTTTAATTGATTTTCGAATTTTGAGAATTAATTTTGTTGAATTTGGAAATTTGGATATATTATATGAATTGTAATAATTTATTGAAAAAAGTGTTTACATAAATTATCAACGTCTAATTTTTTACAAGGCATAAAAACATGTATGCATTATGCACAACTCACCAACACTTATGATGGGCTGAGAATTTCTCAACTTGACAAGGTCAAATTGGGTTGAAAAAACCCTCCAACCCAACTCGTGCACTTCTAGTTTAAAGTGTGTTTTACCACTTTGAAGGCCGTATCTTTTGATCTCGTCAATTTGAGATCTCGATAATTTTTTAAAGTTTCTTTTACTGCATTGAAGGCCATAGTTTATAAGTGATAATAAGGATATTATAAATTTTATTGTTTAAGCCATACAAACTAATGTATCAAGTTTTAAACCAAAAACAAAAAAATGTAATTATATATATATATATATATTTGAGTTTAAGTTACACCTAATATAACTCTAAATATTGTTACACTACCCAATAATTTGTTATAAAATTCATTTTTGAAAAATCCCATCTTTGAATGACATGTTTTATATATTCTTAACATTTATGCCAATTTTCATATCAATTAAATGTTATTTACCATTCGATCCGTAAACTCATCTTTTATGTTTTATCTTAAATTATAAAAGCTTGAATTTAAACAATTAATTGATGATATAACTATTAATTTTTGATTACCTTTAAATTTTGTAAGTATGGAGAATATAAGAATATAATGTAATCTAATAGTAGATTTGTCAAAATTTGCATCAAATTAAAAAATATTGAGTGGTACTACCGCAAACTTTTGGTGCGATGGTAACTCCACAATAATAAGTGCTTGTGGGGTGTGGAGGGCAAGAGTTACGGTTCAAGTCCAAGGAAGGGAGTTTTATACATATATATACTTAGATTATGTTAGAGTAGAATTTCTATCTTGTATTAAAAAAAAATATATATTGAGTGGTATAACATTATTTAAAGTTATGCAAAGTGTAACTTGAACCTCTCTTTCTCTCTTTCTCTCTTTCTCTCTCTCTAGAGTGACATTGATATTTTGTCATTAATTTGTAAAGATTTGTTTATATAATACAATTTGTAGTAATTTAAAATTTTCCAAAAAAAAAAAAAAATCTTTTTCCCTCGGTTTTCTATAGTGGTCAAATTTATTTTACAATAAAATAATTGAAGAGGAGAAATTTGAGATGACGGATTATGTATGAACGGACATAGTGTGGACGAATCAAATGGCCACGTGTCATCCAACATATCTTTATGTGGTCTCTAAGAAACCCTAAGTATAAAATATTTGCGACACACGGTTAGCCCAAGTTTGTAGGGTTCCAACGCAAATAGAATTCTAACACAAGGAGAATTTCGGAATATGTGGGTATTAATGAAGATCTTTCCTATAAGGAAAAGACTTGTTGTGCAAGTAGGGGAGTTCGATTTTACACTACTATAAAAACCCATAGGCCCTCAAAAAACAGGTATGCATAATTCACCCCAGCTCTGGCACTCTAGAGTGGTAAAAAGTTTTTTTTTTTACTTAACTTTTGGAGGGTTTTTGGCCGGTACTACACTGGTACCCTTTTAGGGTTTTCTATTTTTGATTGTGCAAATGTTGTTTTGAGTGTGTGAAGACTGTGTAGCTCATTGGTGATTTTCTCTGCATCATCAATAATCATTATTTTCTTATATCATCTTTTTGTTTTGCTCCAATTTTATTGATTGCCCCCAAAAAAATATATGACGTTGTTGGTTATAAAATGTTTAATTTAATTTAATTAATTAATTAATTAATTAATTAATATTTTTATATAGAAATGAGAAATAGAGTAATGAAGAAAAGATGCGTCTTTTCACTGCTTTTGACACCGTTTCATTGAAGCAACACAATTTGCTAGCTAGCCTTTTACTATTTCCTAATTACTGTATTTCCTTTTTTAATTTATGAACTAGTGTATTTCCTTAACAATCTTAAGTGTCAACTGTTCTTTAATTTTAAACCGTCCTTTTCTTTAATTTTTTCTGTCTATAAATCAAACTAGAAAATATTTTACTAAGCTCATTTTCTTTTATTCCCTCTTCAATCTCCCCCTTCCCAATTTCTACATCATAGACACCCTTAGATCCTAACCTAAACCATTTTTGTTAATTACTTGAATGGTTTAATTAGAATTTCAAAGTGTGAAACTATTTATATTTGTTCGAGTCACGTTAGTGATAGAGTTCAGGAATTAACGGACCATGCTTTCTTTTACTTTCCCAAGGGTCAAGTTTCATTAAAGAAATTTTCAAAAAAAAAAAAATTCATTAAATAATTTTTCGTATGTCCAAGGTTAGGCACTTGGTTGATTCATAGCCTTAATATTTTATAGAGATTGAAAGCATAAAATGATGTAATGCTCAGTATAAATAACTTGCCTATTGCAATATTCATCTGCAATAAGTGAGATTAAACATGATTACGTCTCTCTTAAATCTGTTTATTTGGTTTTCATCTTCTTCATATTCATCATTGGCGCAAATACAGGTATTTTCGTATCTTTTACCATGATATAAACTAGGGTTTGGTTAACGGATGCCCTTAAATAATTTGTTAATAGAATATTTTAAGAAATTTTTGATACAGTTTTTATGAAATATATAAAAAACTGTCAAAATTTTGTGTTTTATTTTGTTTTCTATAAAACGTTTGTTAAAATATTGTCCAAACCAATGCAGTAAAGGAAATCTATTATATACTGTCATTTGATTAAAGAAAATTGGGCAAAGATGGTATTAGTGTGAGCGGGTTTAATTGTTTGACATTTACATATTCTTTAATGCATATTTTGTTACTCTTTCTTTCCTTCTATTTTGACAGACTTGAAGAACTGCAAGATATTTGATCGAAATTGCTTCATATTTCCCAAGCAATGCAATGGCATATATCGTGAACATAAAAGCAAAACATGGTCAGGAATATGCATCGAGTCTTCTCATTGTAACAATCAATGTAAAAAAAGGGAGGGGGCACTTTGTGGAAAATGTCATCTTTCTTCTCTCGAATGTCGTTGCTATGTGTATCATTAGAATGCTGCCAATTGTACTTTTTCATGCTTGTGAATTATATGCATGAAGAGAAATTTTAATGACCAATTAGTTACTGTCACCTCATATCACCAAATCCCTTTAATTATTAATATAATAAATTTCTGATAAAAAATGAACTGTTAATTGGATACATGTTGTCATATTTTTTGTCCTATGATTGATTTTAATTGGTCTTTAAATATTAAAAATAATACTTCATCAATTTCTATGGTGACATTATTATCGGACTAAATTTTAAGTTGTAATTATATACAAGAATTTTCAACAAGAATGATGATAAGGTAGTCTTACCTAGCTAAATGAGTGAGATAATCATCTTGACTTTTGCATTGAGTGTAAAGAATGAGTTACTTGACACTAAAATTAAGAAAAATAAAATGGACATTTGGGGTAAAGTTAGACTACAATTAGAAGTAAATTTGGATTCGATTTGAATTTTAATCATGCTTTTAATTGTTCAACAAGAGATTCAGTGATGAGCCAACAGAATATTCAAGTAAAGAACCCTATAATTTGTAGGCTGTATCCATGAAAAACCTTATAAATTGCCAACTTTAGGCCATCATAACTTCACTAGGATTGGCTATAACTGTTTGATGATACATACTAGAATGTTTTCTTGAGTAGTGATGATGCGGGCTAAGTCCTATGTGTTCAACAATATAATTGGTAGATTACCTATTTGGGCAATTGGTTTATCTAATCCAAAACTTAAATATATCAAAGATAGTATAATGTAAACCTATAATTACCCAAAGATATAATGCCAGACATGCATGAGAATGCTTATGGAATATGCAAATAGGAATTGGTCTTTATAGCTTCTCAGCATCTTTTATAGGCATTTGATGACCCTTTTGCTGGTAAATGCCCATATAGTGAATAAAATCATTTATGTAGTTCTCATGAAGGTTCTGGTTGCCAAAAATGGTTTTCATCTGAGCTGCTTTCAGTCTTAGTGGCTCTTCCTCTTTATCTACCATCACTAGCCTCATGGATTTGGCAACCACATCTTGGTTGAATGAGCCATCTTTGTTCCTCTGAATCTCAAAGCCAATACCTTTCTCCACTAATAACTAAGCATTCAGGCCCTGGTCAGACACCATGGGCATGAGAATTTGAGCATGTCCAAAACCAAGTGACTCATTGATAGAGCCCCATCAAAAGTGGAAAAGACAACCTCCAATAGCAGGGTGAGCCAGATTTTCAAGTTGTGGTGACCAACCAAGACAAACCATGCCCCGGTTAGAGATTCTAGCCAGAAACCCATCAGGCAATAGTTCTGAGCTACCTACTCCTTCTGGCTTTCTCAGAATCCATATAAAAGGAAGCTCAGACAACTCAACCCCATAGGCCAATTCACGGACTTGTTCAATAGGCATCTTGTACTCATTCCCAAATCCTACAAAAACCACTGACTTTGGTCCTTGTTTGTCTAGCCAGTGGAAAGTACTACACCAATTCGGGTCAATGTGACTATCACTGTTCTTTACAGGACTTCGGGGGAGTAATCCAACAGGTAAAATTGGCTTTTGGTAGAGTTCTTCATGGCATCCTAGAAATGCTCCTTCAAACTCCATACAACTTCTTACTGCTACATAGTCGCATCCCTCCAGAGTTGCAGCCCAGCTTTGGCCACTTGACATGCCAGAAATGTCAGGAAACTTCAACTTTCGCAACATTTGTGCCGCCTGGTCAGGCCTCTGTGAGACCATAGAAGGGAAAGGCAACCATTTTGGTGGTACCACAAAATCTTCAATTTTGGTACGTTTTTGGAGGAATTTTAGTTCATCAGGTTGCCCTAAGAAGCAAAGTGTAGAAGCAGAATAAGCACTAAAAAAGACAGAAGGCACACCAAATTTAGCAGCAGTTTCTGGTGAAGAAACAAGCAAGTTTCACAAAACTGATCACACTGATCTTTGATTCAAACACAGCACAGTAAAAGAATTGTATGAAAGAAACAGAGAAGAGAAGAGAGAACGAAGAGAGAAATAGAGAGAGAGAATTGAAGAGAACTCTTGAGAGAAAAGAACTAATTCTGGTTATTTACTCAATGAAACAATATTATACATCCACCTCCTATATATAAGCATTAACAGAAAATAGATAGAATTAAGATATTTCTAACAGCACTAACTAACTTCTAACAGACTTTCCCGCCACAGCAGCTGGAGCTTGATTCTGTTTGGATCTTCAATTGACTCGTGCTACACCAGAACTACACGTGTCATAGCTAACTCTCCTCCATACAGAAACGACACAGTTTTGGTTAAATATCTTGCACGTGCGTGGACTCATCACGTGGGAACTTGTTTAACTGTCTTCCTTCTTTGGACTGCAAGTGTGCTCTGTTTCTCCATCTTTATCATCCCTTCTCAAACGAATGGGAGAGGCACGAGGCATGAGTTTGTCATGAAAGAAGAGAAATAAAGGACCAGGTAAGGGTTTAGTAAATATGTCAGCAAGATTATCCTTACCAGAAATAAAGGAAATGGTTAGATCCTTGCGAAGAACTCATTCTCTGACAAAATGAAAATCAACTTCAACATGTTTGGTCCTAGCATGAAAAACTGGATTTGAAGCAAGTGCAATGGCAGACACATTGTCACACCATAGAACTGGAACATGATGGAGAAACAGAAGCAAATCACAAAATAATTGCCTAAGCCATGAGAGTTCAGCAGCAGTGGTGGCAAGTGCTCGATATTCTGCCTCTGTGGAAGATCTGGAAACTGTAGTTTGTTTCTTGGAAGACCAAGAAATAGGATTAGGACCTAGAAACACCATAAATCCAGTAGTTGATTTTCTATCAAAGGGATCACCAGCCCAATCAGCATCTGTGAAGGCAGTGAAAGTAAGAGGCCCTCGAGAAAAATAAATCCCATGAGAAAGTGTACCCCTCACATAGCGTAGAACTCTCTTGGCAGCCTCCAGATGAGTAGTGGTAGGAAATTGCATGAACTGACATAATTGATGAACACTGAAGGCCAAATCAGGTCTAGTAAAGGTGAGGTATTGAAGAGCACCAACCATGCTTCGATATGTAGAAGGATCAGATAGGCGAAAACCAGAATCAGAGGTAAGTCTAGCAGCAGGACAACATGGTGTTTTAGTAGGCTTAGAATTATGCATGTTAAACCGATGAAGAACATCAGATGCATACTTGGTTTGTGACAGGGTTAGACCATACTTGGTAGGAGAAATTTGAATGCCCAGAAAGTAACTGAGAGGGCCAAGATCCTTGAGATCAAAAGTAGCACTGAGAGCTGAGATAAGATTGGCAATCTGAGAGGGAGCATTGCCAGTGATGATGATATCATCAACATACAAAAGTAGATAGAGAATGATAGAGCCTGAGTGATAAACAAAGAGTGATGAGTCTGCCAAGGAAGCCACAAAACCAAGATGAAGTAACTGAGAAGTGAACCTCTCAAACCATGCCCTTGGAGCCTGCTTCAATTCATAAAGGGACTTGAGCAATTTGCAAACATAAAGAGGTCTAGACTGATCAATATAACCCTGTGGCTGCTGCATATAAACTTCCTCCTTGAGATAGCCATGGAGAAATGCATTGGAAACATCCAATTGCCTAATGGACCAGTTTAAACTAACTGCAATTGCCAAGACCAACCTGAAAGTAGCTGGTTTAACAACTGGACTAAAGGTCTCAGTGAAATCAATTCCAGGTTGCTGATGAAATCCTTTGGCAACCAGCCTAGCTTTATACCGAGCAATGGAACCATCACTGTTAAGTTTTAATTTATAGACCCATTTGCACCTTACCAGATTAAAATGGGGAGAAGGAGGAACAAGCACCCAAGTTTGCTGCTTCTGCAATGCATCAAACTCAGCATCCATAGCCTTGCACCAATTTGGATAGGAAGAGGCTAGTTTGAAAGTGGAAGGTTCTGTGAAGTTGTAGTCAATGGTAGCTTTATAGCAGAGTTTAGGCTTGGATATACCATTCTTGGACCTAGTTTGCATAGGATGAAGGTTAATAGGAACATTGGGTATGGAAGGTGGTGAACTAGAAGGAGCAGAAGCAACCAGTGAAGGAGAGTGAGCTGGAGGAGTATTATGATATGAGGAAGTATGGGAAGGATTTGGGGAGTGATCACTGTGAAAAGAGTGATCAAGGGAGGAAGGGATAGAGAATGTGGCAGAAGGGACAGAATTTGGAGGAGGCCCTAGAATAGAAGTTTGATTAAGAGAATGCAAAAACAGGAAATTGGATAACCAAATTGTAGAAGATTTAGAAGTGACAGGTGACTGTGGAGTAGGAATGAGTGTAGGAAAAGGGAATTTTGACTCATTAAACAAAACATGTCTAGAAAGGTACATAGAGTTTGCAATTGGATCAAAGCATAAGTAGCCCTTTGAAACAGAAGAGTAACCTAAGAAAATACATTCCTTGGTTCTGGGTTCAAGCTTGTGTAAGGTGTAAGGTCTTAGAAGAGGATAACAAGCACACCCAAAAATTTTGAGTTGTTTTAAATCAGGTTTAGAGTGATATAACAGAAAGTAGGGTGAGTGGAATTGAAGAGTGGCAGTAGGTAGTAAATTGATGAGGAAAATAGCAATTTGGGCTGCATAAGACTAGTATTGAAATGGAAGAGAGGCTTTAGACAGCAAGGTAATTGAGGTTTCTATGATATGTCTATGTTTTCTTTCCACTAGACCATTTTGCTGTGGAGTATATGGACATGAGAGTTGATGAATAATACCATGGAGAGATAAGTAAGTTTCAAATTCTTTAGAAACATACTCACCACCCCCATCTGATCTCAGAATTTTAAGTTTAGAGGAAAACTGAGTTTCAGCCATGGATTTGAATTTAACAAAGACAGAAAAGACCTTAGATTTATTCTGGAGAAAGTAAATCCAAGTAAAGCGAGTGTAATGATCAACAAATAGCACATAATATCTGAATTTATTGATAGAAGAAACAGGAGCAGGGCCCCATACATCAGAGTGTACCAATTCTAGTGGTGAATGTGCATCAAATTGAGAATTAGGAAAGGGAAGTCTATGAATTTTACCACTAAGACAGTGTGTACAAGAGACAACACCATTACATTTATTCAAAGAACTCTTAAGCATAGGGAAAAGAGTGTGCAAGACTTGAGCATGTGGATGTCCAAGCCTATTGTGCCATAATTCCCAAGATGAAGAAGTGGAAGCAACATGGTTGCAGATTGAAGAAGGGGAAACAACATGGTTGCAGACTCTAGAAGGTAATGACAAAGTAGGAGCTTTACTAGGGTAGATAGGGTATACACCCTGTTCACTCTTGCCCTGGTAAAGCACCTTCCCCGTGCCCAAGGCCTGAACAGATAAAAAATTCTCATCAAAATAGCAGTAACAATGGTTATCATGGCAGAGTTTGTGAACAGAAGCTAGATTTGAAGCAATTGAAGGAACCCTAAGGACATTGTTGAGATGTAAAGATGAGTTTTGAGTGGGAAATTGAACTTTACCTGTGTGAGTGATAGGAAGGTTTTGGCCATTACCAACAGTTAGGTGGTCCTGTCCAGTATAAGGCTTTGGGAAAGACAGTGCATTGAGGCTGGATGTGACATGATCCGTAGCAGCATTGTCAGCTAACCATGGTTGCTCTTGAGTGATTGCAGCATTTGAAGCTGTTGCCATAGCTGCTAATTTTGTGGGAGGATGCTTCCCTTGGTATGCATAGTCCATGCGATGATAGCAGTCAATGGCTGTATGGCCATTCTTTCCACATATCTGACATGAAGGTTTATCATTCTTCAAGCCTTGAAACTGTGAAGATGAGGTAAACTGATTGGCCTGATTTTGATTTGAAGAGTATGGTGAGTATTGCTGTTGTGGAAAGGCATTGAAACCTCTACCACCACCATTACCTCTTCCTCTATTGTTATTCCTTCCTCTACCTCTATTATTGTAATGATTATAACCACCATTGCCACCAAATCTAGGTGTAGCATTCACAGCCATAGCAAAGGTTTCTTTAACATCATTTGAGTCATTCAAAGATTCTTCTTCTAAACCAAGCAAAGTGGTGAGTTCATCAAAACTCACTGGTGTACTCCTTGTACGTATGGCAGATCTGAATGCATTGTAATCTTTGGGAAGGCCTTTGATGGCTATGTGGAGCAACTCTTCATCATCAAGAAGTACTCCAACTGCCATCAACTTATCCCTCACAACTTTGATCTTCTGAAGATACACATCAACAGAATCACAGCCTTTCCTAATATTGTGAAGTTCTCCTTTCAGATTCATAATGTGTGATCTTGAGATTGAAGAAAAACGGTTTTCAAGAACCTTCCAAACCTCTATTGCTGAGTGACATCCCACAGTGAGAGCAAGAATTGTAGGTGTCAATGTAGAACTGACAAAAGTAAGAAGTGCTTTCTCTTTTGACTTCTAGATTGAATAATCTGGATTGATGATTCTAGTGACAGATCCTGAAAGATCCTTGAGGAACTTCTTTGGAATTGATTGAGTTTCATCGAGTAACTCTAATAAAGAGTAAGTATCAAGCACCATTGAGATTTGATATTTCCATACTATATAGTTGGAACTATCAAGCTTCACTGTCATCATGTTTGACATGTTTGACAGTAACAGAAGAGGTTGATTGATCATATTGATTGAGGAAGTGGAAGTAGATGCCATGGACGCCATTGTTGGAGATGATGATGGCATTGTTGTAGAAGCCATTTGTTCAGTAGAAGCCATCTGTGGCTCTGATACCACGAAGAAACAAGCAAGTTTCACAAAATTGATCACACTGATCTTTGATTCAAACACAGCACAGTAAAAGAATTGTATGAAAGAAATAGAGAAGAGAAGAGAGAACGAAGAGAGAAATAGAGAGAGAGAATTGAAGAGAACTCTTGAGAGAAAAGAACTAATTCTGGTTATTTACTCAATGAAACAATATTATACATCCACCTCCTATATATAAGCATTAACAGAAAATAGATAGAATTAAGATATTTCTAACAGCACTAACTAACTTCTAACAGACTTTCCCGCCACAGCAGCTGGAGCTTGATTCTGTTTGGATCTTCAATTGACTCGTGCTATACCAAAACTACACGTGTCATAGCTAACTCTCCTCCATACAGAAACGACATAGTTTTGGTTAAATATCTTGCACGTGCGTGGACTCATCATGTGGGAACTTGTTTAACTGTCTTCCTTCTTTGGACTGCAAGTGTGCTCTGTTTCTCCATCTTTATAGTTTCTGGGACCCAACATTGGATGAAATCAAAGAGAATTAAGTCTGGGGGATCCTTATGCACTAGCTTTTCAAATGGTGCCTGTAACACATCACAAGCCTTCTTCAGATACTGAATTTTCCCTTGTTGCAAGTCAATGCTGGCCTCACAATTTTCTAGAAGACCATGAACTGATGGCAGTGGAAGCTGCACAAACTTTATGTTGCCTGCTAAATTTGGAGGTATAGAAGGCAACCTCTGAATATTTCTTGGGGTGGAAATGAAGGAAATTCTAATACCCTTTTTTGCCAACTTTTTGGACAACTCAAGAAATGGTATCATATGGCCAAATGCCAGCCATGGGAACACCATAATGTAGCACTGTTTAGAAGCCATGATTTCTACTAGCCAGAGAACAAAATAATGAATCAATAGCCTCATTCTGATTTCTTTAGTAGTCGTTTTGTTTGGTAAATTGCTGACACATTATTTGCATGAAAGTTAGTTTGGCATTATATTAATAGGGCAAAATGTAAAAAGATCCCTCAAAGTTTAGGACAGTTCCAATTCCAAACTAACATTTGTGCTATTAATTTTTAGTTTAGGTCAGTTGCAAACTAACCCTTGTGCTATGAATTTTTTAAAATTGACCCCAAGGTTTACAATTGTTCAAAATCAAATGGACTCCATCTCAATTTCGTTAACTATAATAGATAGAAATTGGTTTATGTGTGCACAAATTATTTTAAAAATAATTTGTTAAAGTAAAGTGGTTTGATGCACATCATTTGACTGTTAGTTATAGTTAACAAAATCAAGAATGGATCAATTTATAAAATTCTTAAATCTTAGGTTCAACAAGACAGCAATACAACATTGATAGTTAGGGAGGTCTTTCTGCATTTTGGCCATTATATAATAAGAAATATTATGTCTACAACATTTTCACAACAAATCATAAGTGGTAATTTGTTATTGGTTGTTATATATGGGTGGGCAAAAAAGTAATTTAATTTGGAGATTCAAATTATAACTAATAACAATTTATCACTTATGATTTGTTGTGAAAATGTTGTAGATGTAGTATTTCTCTTATATTATACAAAATATGTCGTCATTACATTTTTTTTGGGTCTCCCTTGGGTTCAGGATCTTTTTTAGTATTGGCTCAAGCACTAGGCCAATTAGACATCTGCCTAAGACCTCCAAATTTTAATCAATAGGGATATATTTTTACTTGTGAGGGTATTAATTAAACCCCAAATATTAGTAGTCAATAAATAAAATCTATTTTTTATAATAAAAAAACCAAAAAAAAAGAACAATGTTATGAATACTACAAATTTTACTGTATGGCATTTTCCAATTGATGTGTTATCAATCATAAAAAAAATAATTCAACACTCATTTATTATGTTTTTTAAAACTATAAATTAATTGTTCCGTCAATTTCTAAAGATCATGTAGTAAAATTGCTAGTATCTTTAGCATATTTCCAAAAACAAATTTATTGGATGTGCTACAAAACTGTTCATTTTCTCTATAGAGTGTTGAAAAATCTCTCTCTCTTAACGAAGCAAAACTGATACGAAAAGAAAAAAAAAAAAATTAAATACCAAACCTTTTTTGTGTACTAATTGATGTGAAATTTAGTCAATCTCTCCGTTTTATAAAAAAGAAATAGTAGCCGAACTTGAATATAAAACTTCATTAAATTTTGTATCTTAAAAAAAGTAAGAAATATTAGATAGGCACAGAAGTCATGGTTGCACTAAGTAGATATCATATTTAAATGCTAAGTGATTGTACCAAATTGCAGCAATTTTTTTTTATAGAAACAACAACTTAATTAATTGTTGTAATCAACTTCTTTATACTACTTTATCAGTTTTTAAGACAGTCATTGATAGTTTTGGGAAAATTAGTAGGTTGGATTGTAGATGACTAAATTTCTAATTCGAAATAAATCAAACAAGTAAAATAGTTGCACAAATGCGAATTTGTATTGATGATTGTGGTATAATTATCTGTGATTACAAAAGAGTTATCCTCTGATTCGATCTCCTTGCAAGATTTATTGATTTGGATTTGTGGTAATGTGATTGTGACTTGAACACAAAATATCCTTCAATTTGGTTGAGGGATGGATTGAAGATTGCTAAAACGGAATTACAATGAATCTCTGGCTATGAGCTTGTTAGAAATCCTTTGTTCTTCACGTTCTTCGTGTTCTTCGTGTGTTCTTTGTGTTCTTGGATTTGTGGTAGAAGTTCTTCAGGGCTTTAGAGGCTTGAATCCGTAGAGCTTCACTAATTTGTGATTTGTTGATGTTTTCGGACACTTTAGGCTTGATTCTCGCAAACTCTTGGATCTAGGCGGATGATTTGGATGATTTCTCTTCGAATGTTCTTCGTATTCGAAGTTGAAGTTCTTGAAGTTCTTGGAGGCTTTAGAGCTTGGTTCCAGCAAAGCTTCTGGACTTCTGAGTGCTTCAAATGGTTTTGGTGTCCTCTAAATGTCTCAGGAAGGCTTCTAATTATAGGAGTTTTGAGGTGGATGGGCGACACGTGGCGGAGTCTGATTGGTAACACATGTCACAGTCTGATTGGTCTGCTTATGTCATCGCTTACACGTGCTAGCTTGATTGTGTCATCGCTTACACGTGCTGACTTGATTGTGTCATCGCTTACACGTGCGAGGTTGCTTATGTCATTGCTTGCACGAGCTGATGCATGATTGGTTCTTGCATGACATTTGGCGAATTTCTATTGGCTTCTGAATAGTAATAGTAAAACCTAGCAGTAGCATGTGGCGCTTTGTAATTGGCTGCATTTTGTGGACTTGGTAGTGTGACGTGTTAGCTTGTGATAGGTCGAAAATTTTCCTTCTCTACAAATGCCCCCTCGAGACTCGTACACACACACAGTTTCAGAGTGTGGTGTGAGAATGAGTTTCGAAAACAGACTTTTACTCTTGGCTCTTCAAATGAAGTAATTGAAGGTGGCGGAGCTTTTAGCAGGATGAGATAATTTTCGAGGAGTAGACCCACCCATATGAAAGGTTTTAATGAGGCTGAAAAGAGGTTTGCAAGTATTTGAATGTACTTACATGACCGAGCTTTCTCAGCAGAGGTTAAGTTGAAGTAACTTCAGAAGAGTGTTTCTGGATCGTTGGCGGCGATCACATGGTGTAGAAGATGGGGAAGACGCGAGGATGGTGGTTGGGTACAACATGCAGAGTCATGGGGCTAGCCTCGTGTTTTTTAAGAACCGCCAGTGAAGTTATATCAGAAGAGTATACTTCGGATTACGGCGAGGCCATGTGGGAAAGTGGTTGAGTGCGCTTGCGTCATCATTTTACTCAGGTTAAGTTGAGGTAATTTCAGAAGCTTATGGATTCTGGAGATGATGGTGTTGGTGGTGAAGAAGACGGGGATGAAACAAAGCGAATGGGTGAAACATACGCCACCATGGTACTGGTCCTGTATGTCGGGGACCCTCTAGTGTAGGTGTTTCTAGGAGATACACCTTTGAAAATGGGATGACTGTATTTTTGCATGGGGTCTGACAGTAGGTCATTGAATGTGCGTGTGTAATGGGACCATACTGACAGACGTTAAGTTGAAGTAATTTCAGAAAAGTTCATTCTGAAATACTTCAAGTTGAATTTAAGTTGGAGTAATTCCAGAAAGTGTGTTTTGAGGTACCAGCAACGATGACCTCTGGATCCCACGCCGATGGGAACATGAAATATGGCTTTGGCAACCATTTACCAGCCCCAAAGGCTGAACTCTGATGAGCTGGTGCCCTGGAGGTCGTTTCAAGTGTTGGATGAAAGACAATTTGAAGGATACCCCAACATTTTTTACCATCTTCACTTACTGCTACTTGTTGGAAAGACACAGAAAAATGAAAGATGGAGCTAACTTGTGATTCTGGTCCTAAAAACCAGCCAAGTTGCTGTTTGTTCCGAACCACTGCTTCTGTTGGAAGGCCAAACAATTGGAAAGAGACTACGAGAGACCTGAGATTAGGAACTGGTGTCTCTGCTGGACTTGGATTTCCTAGCCAACCAAATCTACGGAAACATGGAAGGTCGATGCAGGCCTTGTTATGAATAACTTTATGGACAAAGGTGGTTGTTAGGTGAAGAAACAAAATTTGTTTGGATCTCAAAACTACAATGATGCTGTGAAGAAGGCTTTTACCGAACCATGAGAGGGTTGATTTCAAACTGATTATGAAGCGATATTGGTTGCTAAGTGTTGAGAATGATGAAGCCATAATGAGAAATGGTTGTGGGAAGGAGGACTTGAAAATTTGAAAGAAGCAAATCTTCATTTATGACTTAGTGTGTTTTTCTGGATGAGTTCTTGATGAATCCAGCCCTTCTATTTATAGCGAAGAGACGAAGAATGGTGGATGGATAGTTGAGAATGACGGATGTGAATTTTTGGTGAGACCGGTGGATGAGAATGGTAGGTTGGAGATCGGTAGGGAACGAAAATGGTAGGTGAGAGAGATGAAGAATGGTAGGTGGGAATGTTCGGCACCGAAAGGGGAATGGAAGGTTGGAATGTTTGGCACCGAAAGGGAAATGGTAGGTTGGACGGGTGACCCGATGTAATTTCAAATTTAAGACACACTTGTGAGAGTTCATCTGTACTTTGAAAGAGAAACCTTGATGAAGTATGGAGAATAACCTCGAGGGGATCCAAACTAAATGGATGAATCTCAAATCTTGATCTTAGGAGCTTAAGTTTTGGACATTGTCAGTACTTTGGAGATGTGGGTTAGATTGGTGACTTCCAAGTCGCGAAAAACTGAGCAAGACAAGTTTGGCTTGAAAATCTTGATTTTGGGTCGAATTCAACACAAAAATCAACTAGCTTGGAATTGAGTTATTTGTGTAATTTTCGAGTCTCAAATGATGGAACGGACTCCAAAATTGGAATGTACGAGAAAAATTGAGCAAGATAGGTCCATCTTAAAAATTTTGACTTTTGGTCAACATTTACACAAAAGTCAACTTTTTAGAAATTGGTCGTTTGCACAATTTCCGAGTTTCGAATGAAGAAACAGATCCCAAAATTGGAATGTACTCGAAAAACTGAGTGGGACAGGCTCGTCTTGAAAATTTTGACTTTTTGGTCAAAGGTCTAACTTGATCAAAGCCCTTTTTTTTTTTTTTTTTTTTTTTTTTTTTTTTTTTTTAACATCAGTTGGTGAACATTTGAAGTGAACTATAACTGTGATTAGTGCAAGAGTTTGAAATAGAATGTTGACTCCAATATAACACATCGGAATATATTTTTCGTCATTGGATCACTCATTCTAGGTTGTCGCTCACGAGTCCACTTGTGTACTGTAATTACACAATTAATTACACATGCCAAGCCCCTTCAAGCAAATTTTATTCATGCAGCATTCAAAGTGCAGTTAAATATTGGTCACATTTTAGGAAACATATAAACAAATATAGTTAATGGTCGTCAAAATATTATTTTTCAATATGAAAAAAAATATTTCAAAATTCAAAAAATGGCGGCCCCTTGGAACGTAGATGCTTTCTTTATATCTAGGACGATGATCTATAAAGTCAAATTTAGGGTAAAAAAACTACTGTCATTTTATTTATTTTTGTTCTATTAAAAAAAAATTACTTATTTCTATTAACAATATATGTGTCTAGACAGTTATATACAAAAAACTAATATGTATTAATGTTTTCATGTAAATTTCTATTGATAAGTAGATTTCGAGCTCTAGATCGTTGCAGTAATTTTGCTAAATTTGTAGTGTGAGTGATGCATAAATTAACAATGAAAAGTACACAGGCAATGGAATATCAAGGGCTAGGAGGCAATAAAGTAAACCCCCAAAAAATGGAGGCTGTAAATTTCTCCCCTCGTAAACTGTGCAATTCTGACATAGGGAGAAATGATTTGGTTCACAGTTTGCAAAGGTCTGCAGGAATTATTAGATTCGTTTCGAGGATTGCTAAAGTGGTCCTTCTCATTAATTAAATTATTTTACATATATAAATATGTGAATCAGCTTTTTGGTTAATAAAATAAATAAAAAATAAAAAATTATCAAATGATACCACATTTAAATAACAGTACTTTATTAGTTATAATGATGCTTTCAACAGTCATGAACTAATAACGTTTCAGACGAAGATAGAGTGCCAAAGGCGAGTCCAAATCCTCCGTCTCATCAATTGTGCTCCACTTCATGCTCCACCAATAAAATTTGGACAAGCCTTTGAAAACTTGAAGGACAGAACATTAGTTAGGTACGCTAATTTACACTGGTATTTATACAAATTAAGGGAAGTTTTAGGAACGCCACTAAAGCCAAGTCCCACGCCCCATCTTTGTACTGTTCATTTTAATTCTAGTCTTGGTAATACTCTTTCGCATTAATTTCAGACATTTGTACCAAGTAACACGGTATTCTTTGGGTGCGTTTGTGTAATGTTTATTGTGTTTGCGTTTTTTGGCTGGTCCATGGCACTGTTCATGGACCAGTCAAGTGCAAATTGCGGATGAACAATAAAATTGAGTAATAAAAAATATTTTGTTACAATGTTTTTAGTAATAAATTTTCAGTTTTCAGCAAAATAAACAGAATCTAAATGCACATTTTATAGATGAATAATTGTATTTGTAAGTAGGTATTTGCATTGCATGCACAGGCTACTACTGTACTCGATTGAACTTATTACCATTTTTTTGCTTATGCAGTATATAGTATAAATTGTATAATAGTCAATAGATGAAGTTCATCAAAAAAAAAAATTAATCAATAGATGAAGATTTTGGTAAAGGATAAAGTTTGGCAAAAAAAACTTGGTTGTAGTTTAAAAATACAACTTCACTAAATTATTTTTATTAGATGTGAATATTCAAAAATTCATTATTGAATTACATTTTCTTAATATATTCACCGTACTTGCAAAATTTCAAGAAAATTAAATATCAATAAGTATGTCATTAATCATATGTTTAAATTTCAAGTTTTTGTAATATAAAACTGTAGGGTTAGGGGCCCAAATAGTATGTTGGGCCTTGGGCTTGAACGAGAGCATAGAAATCCGAGAACAAATGAATGATGTTGAATGGGTCAAGCCTAGAATCTAACGAGCAAGATACGAATGGGAGGGTGGTCCGAGGAGGATGTCTCCTCAGATAGACTAAGCACGACTTAAATGTGTATTCTAAGGTTCAAGGTAAACCTTCCAAGAAACTCCAGTGATAGGGACGTGTATCTCGAGTGTACCAAAAGGCTGGGAGCTCAGAAATATCTAAGGAAAAGCTGCTACCACTGCATTAAATGCTCTACAGCTAACTTTCTGGCTGCATTAATGTGGAAAAAACCCCTAAACAATGCTGTCTTAACTATCCCAACTCATAGAGAACCTGAGGGGGTGTCCGATGGGACAAACACTCAAGTAGTGACTTAAATGACCAATAAGTGGAAGACCAAGATCGTTCAAAGAAGACTATATAACATGAATGACCTTCCATGAAGAAGGGATTGAGAAAATTCAGAAGAAAAAACACTGTAACAGTTGGAATTATATTTGTTGGTCCAAGAATAGCCCTCCTCAGATTGGTCCAAGAATAAATTTACTTAGAGAATAAATTTGCTTAATGATCTTTTAAATCTATTCTAACCGTTATCCAACTCATTAGGGCCTAGTTATCTAACCCATTCCCTACAAATTTATTGTTCTTGGCTCATTAGGCCAAGATCCCTTCATATTTTAGGCTTGGGCTCAAAAACGTGTTCATACAAAAACTATACATAAAAAATAAGTTTATGGGTCGAATAGTAAATAATATCGATAGACATGAAATTTGAAATGAGTGTTAAGAATATAAACAATATGTAATTCAATAGTTAGATTTTCAAAACATATAATCATGTAAAAAAAAATTAATGGAAATTGTAACATTAGGCTATACCAAAGTTTGTAACCAAACTTTATCCTTTATTAAATCAAAGAGGTAGAAATTAATTTTTTAGATATAAAAAAGAAAGAAATGAATTGTTATTTATATCAATTTACTAGCATGCCCTTATTATAATAAAATCATTTTTTTCATTATTTTTATATTATTTGAAGATTTATTATAGCAATATAAATATGGAAATCATCTTTGCATCAACAAATGAATTTTAAGAAGTATATTTCGAATATATAATGGGTTGATTCTTGGTGAGTCCGAATCTTTTGTCTCATTCTTTATGCTCCACTCTCTGCTCCACCAATTAAAATTTGCCACATGTATACTGAATTTATTCATATCTAATTTTAAGCATTTTTTACTTCAACTTCCTAAAATAAATCAAACTTCCAATAACTCAAAACATCTCACTGATCTTCCACCCATCCCACCAGCCACACCACCGGTCCTCCATCACCACCATTAGCTTTCGCCAGTGCCACCAAGAGTAGATCACTGATATCATCAACGGCCAATAGCCACAATCGGCTAGCCACCCACCACTGCTTGTCAACTACCAAGAAAAAAAAAAAAAAAAAAAAAAAAAAAAAAAAAACAACAACACACGATCACACCCCCACTAGCCACCCCCACCAACCTTGCTAGTGCCATAGGGAAGGGACCGCCGACATCATCAACAGCCATCAACCACAGCCTCCTTGTCTTTAAATCCATGATTGGAATTGGTTTTATGACGTCTTATTAGTGGTACCCATGAATGCCCTTCTTCTTCAAATCCATGGCTAGTACCCAATCATGGTAGCGGTGCGGTGTTGATGTTGTTGCTAGCGGCACTGGGAAGGGTGGTGGTGATTGGTGGGAGATGTGTTGTGCTTGTCTTAAAAAAAATTAAATTATTTTTGGTAGGGGATGACACACGGTGGTGGGTGACTAGCCGATGGTGGCTATTGGCAATTGATGACATCAGTTATCAACTCCTAGTGGCGCAAACAAAAGGTGATGGCGGTGGTAGAGGATCGGTGGTGTGGCTAGTGAGATGTGGTGGAAGACCGATGGGATGGTTTGGGTTATTGGAAGTTTTATTTATATTAGGAAGTTGAAGTAAAAAAAAAATGCTTAAAATTAGACATGAATTAAATTCGGTATACATGTGGCAAATTTTGATTGGTGGAGTAGAGAGTGGAGCATAAAGAATGAGACAGAAAATTTGGACTCGTTCTTGATTGCCGGGTTCTAAATCCAACTGAACCTTTTCTCATTTAATTTTTTTTTTTAATTTGTTGATGTGTGCATATAATTAAACTATCCTAATCTTCCTAGATATTTTATAAAGAGTTTTCTTTGTTAGTAAGTCAATAATGTTATCGTGTATATATATATATATATATAATCTTAAAGCTCAAAACATGTTATGTATGTTATATTTGCTTCAATATTTAGCCAAAACATAAAATGTATGCTTCAAGGAAATATTACAACCCATCCACACATTAGTTAAAAACGTTTGAGTGCCATGTGCTAAGTGAATGTGATCCTAAAAGACAAGATTGACCTAAGTGGATATAGCAAAATGATATGACTGTCATTGTGAGACAGTGTGTGTCTATGAGGTGTGTGTATTGTTTGTTTGCTTGTTTAGGTTTTTTTTTTTTTTTTTTTGAGTGAATATCAAAACATTTTCGTTAACGCATTTTTGCTTTACTACTTGATTTGGCTTGTTTTGGTTTACAGTTAGATTTGTAATTTGATTTTTGTAGCAAGAAGGTTCCTGTGTTGTTTCTTCCCTTCTATGGTTTTGGGGTTACCATAAGTATTATGTTTTATTTCAATGAATATAAACTAAATTACCCAAGAAACAAACAAAAACACTTTTGTTAATTAGTTCAAAAATGTTTATGTGCTGCTAAGTTGTTTGTTACTAATTATTATACTATTTCAATTGAAAAAACGGAGTATAAAGTTTTGAGTTCAGTCATTGCCCTTTCACTCAATTCCCCAATCATCTTTCTATATTTTTCCTCTTCAAGTTGTTATAATATTTAATTAGCCACTCGCTCGGTCTCATTATTCCATTTAAGATCATTTCATCGTAATTAATTTTATATAAAAATTAAAAGTTTTTTTTTTAATTTTCTTTAATGCATCACATGGACTTGTTTTTCCTGAAATATCCAAAAGACACACAAAAAACATATATTTTGTTTAAAAGTTGAACCATGAGAATTTAATGGATTTCTGACGCAAACCAATAAATTTATATGATGTCTAATTCTGTTAAAAAGCAATAACGATTTTGCCTACTATTTCAGACACCCAAAGCCCAAATAACCTGTACCATTATAATTAAAAGAAATGCCAAAACAATATTTTTACAATTATTGAGTTGACAAATAAGGAATGTGTCAATTGGGTTAGGTTGAAGGATTATTTCAATCAAATCCAATCTTGTAGGGTTGAAAAATTTTCAGCCTACACTACCATAAATGTAGAAACCAACCCAACCCTTCACACATGAATCGAGTTAAATTCAGGTCAATGGATGTGCTTGCATATCTCTTTTGTATTTTTTTTTTTTTTAATAATATAGTTACAGGAAAGAGATATTTGAACTTAATGTCTTTGCTAGAAACATCAAAAGGTGTTAATTAAGATATAGACTTTTAGTGTGCTTAAATATTTCATGCCTTGTAAATAAACTGGAATTTTATTTATTATTTTATTAATAAATTATTACAATCACAAAATAAGCCTAAATTATATATGCAAATTTCCAAATTAATTGAAACACTTTCTTAAAATACCAAATAAATCGAACTAAAAAATAAATAAAGGTAATAAAATGAATATATATTATGGTAGTCAAGTTGGGTCAAATAGGATGAAAAAAATATTAACACAAATTCAACCCAACTCAAGGCTTAAAATAAAATTCCAACCTACGAAATCTCACCCAATGCATTGAGTTTGGTTGAGTGCACACCTCTATAGACAAGCTTTTATTAGTTCTCTTCTAGGTTCACCACTTACATTACTCTTTGACCTTTCATTAATAACTCGTCACCTTGACAGTTGTGAAATTGTTGTCTCTCTAAAGCAATTGATAATTATAAACTAGCTTGGCTAAGTGGGTAAGGCTCGGATGCTTCGTGCAACACACCTAAGTTCGAGTCCCGCTGCCCGCAAGCTTTCGTGGATGGGTAAACTTATGGTGTACTCACAAAAGTGAGGTGACTCCCACACGAGAGTACGANGGTAGGGGATGACACACGGTGGTGGGTGACTAGCCGATGGTGGCTATTGGCAATTGATGACATCAGTTATCAACTCCTAGTGGCGCAAACAAAAGGTGATGGCGGTGGTAGAGGATCGGTGGTGTGGCTAGTGAGATGTGGTGGAAGACCGATGGGATGGTTTGGGTTATTGGAAGTTTTATTTATATTAGGAAGTTGAAGTAAAAAAAAAATGCTTAAAATTAGACATGAATTAAATTCGGTATACATGTGGCAAATTTTGATTGGTGGAGTAGAGAGTGGAGCATAAAGAATGAGACAGAAAATTTGGACTCGTTCTTGATTGCCGGGTTCTAAATCCAACTGAACCTTTTCTCATTTAATTTTTTTTTTTAATTTGTTGATGTGTGCATATAATTAAACTATCCTAATCTTCCTAGATATTTTATAAAGAGTTTTCTTTGTTAGTAAGTCAATAATGTTATCGTGTATATATATATATATATATAATCTTAAAGCTCAAAACATGTTATGTATGTTATATTTGCTTCAATATTTAGCCAAAACATAAAATGTATGCTTCAAGGAAATATTACAACCCATCCACACATTAGTTAAAAACGTTTGAGTGCCATGTGCTAAGTGAATGTGATCCTAAAAGACAAGATTGACCTAAGTGGATATAGCAAAATGATATGACTGTCATTGTGAGACAGTGTGTGTCTATGAGGTGTGTGTATTGTTTGTTTGCTTGTTTAGGTTTTTTTTTTTTTTTTTTTGAGTGAATATCAAAACATTTTCGTTAACGCATTTTTGCTTTACTACTTGATTTGGCTTGTTTTGGTTTTACAGTTAGATTTGTAATTTGATTTTTGTAGCAAGAAGGTTCCTGTGTTGGTTTCTTCCCTTCTATGGTTTTGGGGTTTACCATAAGTATTATGTTTTATTTCAATGAATATAAACTAAATTACCCAAGAAACAAACAAAAACACTTTTGTTAATTAGTTCAAAAATGTTTATGTGCTGCTAAGTTGTTTGTTACTAATTATTATACTATTTCAATTGAAAAAACGGAGTATAAAGTTTTGAGTTCAGTCATTGCCCTTTCACTCAATTCCCCAATCATCTTTCTATATTTTTCCTCTTCAAGTTGTTATAATATTTAATTAGCCACTCGCTCTGGTCTCATTATTCCATTTAAGATCATTTCATCGTAATTAATTTTATATAAAAATTAAAAGTTTTTTTTTTAATTTTCTTTAATGCATCACATGGACTTGTTTTTCCTGAAATATCCAAAAGACACACAAAAAACATATATTTTGTTTAAAAGTTGAACCATGAGAATTTAATGGATTTCTGACGCAAACCAATAAATTTATATGATGTCTAATTCTGTTAAAAAGCAATAACGATTTTGCCTACTATTTCAGACACCCAAAGCCCAAATAACCTGTACCATTATAATTAAAAGAAATGCCAAAACAATATTTTTACAATTATTGAGTTGACAAATAAGGAATGTGTCAATTGGGTTAGGTTGAAGGATTATTTCAATCAAATCCAATCTTGTAGGGTTGAAAAATTTTCAGCCTACACTACCATAAATGTAGAAACCAACCCAACCCTTCACACATGAATCGAGTTAAATTCAGGTCAATGGATGTGCTTGCATATCTCTTTTTGTATTTTTTTTTTTTTTTAATAATATAGTTACAGGGAAAGAGATATTTGAACTTAATGTCTTTGCTAGAAACATCAAAAGGTGTTAATTAAGATATAAGACTTTTAGTGTGCTTAAATATTTCATGCCTTGTAAATAAACTGGAATTTTATTTATTATTTTATTAATAAATTATTACAATCACAAAATAAGCCTAAATTATATTGCAAATTTCCAAATTAATTGAAACACTTTCTTAAAATACCAAAATAAATCGAACTAAAAAATAAAATAAAGGTAATAAAATGAATATATATTATGGTAGTCAAGTTGGGTCAAATAGGATGAAAAAAAATATTAACACAAATTCAACCCAACTCAAGGCTTAAAATAAAATTCCAACCTACGAAATCTCACCCAATGCATTGAGTTTGGTTGAGTGCACACCTCTATAGACAAGCTTTTATTAGTTCTCTTCTAGGTTCACCACTTACATTACTCTTTGACCTTTCATTAATAACTCGTCACCTTGACAGTTGTGAAATTGTTGTCTCTCTAAAGCAATTGATAATTATAAACTAGCTTGGCTAAGTGGGTAAGGCTCGGATGCTTCGTGCAACACACCTAAGTTCGAGTCCCGCTGCCCGCAAGCTTTCGTGGATGGGTAAACTTAGTGGTGTACTCACAAAATGTGAGGTGACTCCCACACAGAGAGTACAGAACAGGTACCGACTACGAACTCCCTGAACGAGGCCACTGCTCCTTGCCTGGAAGTGTAATATGATCATAAAGACCCCCATTTTTAGCTTCTCAAAAAAAAATTGTATTATATTAAAACTTAAATTAAATTTGAATATGGTCTTTTTATATTTTTTAAGTTTAGGTTTATGAATTTGTGTGTAAATATTATCTTGCCAAAATTAGAATATAATTTGAATAACACTTGGCAAGAAATTAGATTTTATTGAAAGTCTTGAGACACTTGATATAAAATTATATTTCAGTTAAAATAATACATGGTACAAAATTTAAATGTATTAAAATATAATTTGGATTCTTATATATATATATATATATATAAAGATACAATGATGTAGAACCTACCACGATTATGTATGGGTAAGCAAATACCCCACAAGATGGCCACTGGAATTTGTAGCGCAAAAGTGGATATGGTTAATTAACCACAAAATTTCAAATGCCAAAGAAACATATGGTAATTTGACTAATTTTTTCCTCTCAAAAAAAAATTTGAAAAAGCTTCAATCTATGACATTCACTTTTGATAATAACTTTTTATCATTAGACCAACACACTAATTAATTTTTAGTATAAACGAAGATTGAATCTTAGATTTCTTATTCAACCATCAAAAATTTTACTAATTAACTAATTATAACTCATTTCCTCTCTAAATATATTTGTACGAAAAAGTGAGATGGTTATAAATGAATTGTGGGTGACTCATGACTAGTAGTTAATGGTTAGCCATGTTGTGTCATTTTCAAGTTAATTGTAAGGGACACCATTATTTGAGAGAGAAGTAACAAACACCGAAAACTTCTCCTAAACTAGAGCAACAAACCCACCAACTCATTGCCTCTATGGGCCAAGGTGACTTTAATATCTGTGAGGACTTTTTAATCTTTCCTCTTTTTGGGTTTTTGTGCAGTGGCTTGGAATTAAGGTTTTCTTTTTTTGGGTGGCTGGGCTCATTACCCCTATGGGCCATGGTGTAAGCTGGTCACTTTAATTACTGTGAGGACTTTTTAGTCTTTTCCCTTTTTGGGTTTTTGTGCAGTGGCTTGGAATTTTTTTTTTTTTTGGGTGGCTGGGAGAATGGCCTAACTGATAATCAAAAGTTACAGGGGAAGATCCCCACTGATAATCAGTTAGTCAAAAGTTATAGGAGAAAATCTTAAAGGGGAAGATCCTATAGTATGTCTAACGTCACTCTCATGTTTTCTAACTATTAAATTATATATAAAATATTGATATGTATTTTAAAAGTTTAACCATTAAATTATATGTTTTTTATGTTTTTAATACATATGTCAAATTGTGTGCCAATCAGATGTTATTTACTATATGATCTATAATTTTTTTTTTTTTTTTAATTTTACTAATTAACTAATTATAACTCATTTCCTCTCTAAATATATTTGTACGAAAAAGTGAGATGGTTATAAATGAATTGTGGGTGACTCATGACTAGTAGTTAATGGTTAGCCATGTTGTGTCATTTTCAAGTTAATTGTAAGGGACACCATTATTTGAGAGAGAAGTAACAAACACCGAAAACTTCTCCTAAACTAGAGCAACAAACCCACCAACTCATTGCCTCTATGGGCCAAGGTGACTTTAATATCTGTGAGGACTTTTTAATCTTTCCTCTTTTTGGGTTTTTGTGCAGTGGCTTGGAATTAAGGTTTTCTTTTTTTGGGTGGCTGGGCTCATTACCCCTATGGGCCATGGTGTAAGCTGGTCACTTTAATTACTGTGAGGACTTTTTAGTCTTTTCCCTTTTTGGGTTTTTGTGCAGTGGCTTGGAATTTTTTTTTTTTTTGGGTGGCTGGGAGAATGGCCTAACTGATAATCAAAAGTTACAGGGGAAGATCCCCACTGATAATCAGTTAGTCAAAAGTTATAGGAGAAAATCTTAAAGGGGAAGATCCTATAGTATGTCTAACGTCACTCTCATGTTTTCTAACTATTAAATTATATATAAAATATTGATATGTATTTTAAAAGTTTAACCATTAAATTATATGTTTTTTATGTTTTTAATACATATGTCAAATTGTGTGCCAATCAGATGTTATTTACTATATGATCTATAATTTTTTTTTTTTTTTTGCATAATTATAAACTACAAAAACTTGCAATTTAAACAATTGATTGATAACATAACTATTAATCTTTGATTTCCTCAAAATTTTGCAAGTATGAAGATTATAAGAAAAAAAATATAATTTAACAGTAAATTTGTCAAAATTTACTTCTAATAAAAAGATATTAATTGAAATTGTAACATTATGTTACAACCAAATTTGTAACCAAACGTTGTCCATATATATATATATATATATATATAAAAGCGTTAAGTTCAAGTTACACTCTAAGTAATATTACACCACTCAATAACAAGTTATTAGATTCATATTATGAAAATCTCACTACTAGATTATATGTTTTATATGTTCTTAACATGCATATCAATTAGATATTATTTACTATTTAATCCATAAAATCATCTTTTATGTATTATTTTAAACTATAAAAACTTGAATTCAAACAACTGATTAATAACATAACTATTGATCTTTGATCATTTTAAAATTTTGTAGACATAAAAAATATACAAAGATAATGTAATCTAAATGGTAAATTTATCAAAAAAAATCTCTTCCACTTAAAAAATTGAGTGGTATAACGTTACTTAAAGCTACATCAAATATACCTTGAATTCAACCCTTAAAAGAAAAGCAATCTTACAACAATTGATGGATTCAGATTAGGTACAATGTACTTGATGTAATTGTAATCAATGGCTGAGATTAAAAGTGCAAAAAGTAACGTTTAATCTCAATCATTAAATAAAATATATTAAAGAAGAGTTAAAAAGTTAAAATTAAAAAGTAAAAAATATATAAAAAAAAATTTGTGAGAAAAAATAGGTGAATTGCACCTACTCTCGATCCACAATTGATAGCCATGGACCCTGAAGTTTTCGGTTTTCGTGAAAATATTAATTGCACAATTTGCAGCTTGTTATCATTTGCTAACGAAAATTCCGCCAACAACAGTACAGTATACAGTCTCTACAGTATTGTTTTGCATCCGTTCAGAGATTGCTCCAATAGCATTGTAGCTTTAATAACTTTACATTTAATACGGTGTACAACTATTAATGATTTTCAATTTACGACAATTACCATTATAGTGATCCATAGTGACCCTTAAATATTAATGGCATCTTCATACGAAGGAAGATTGAAGGGCAAATGGACCTTTAACATCGTGAATATGAAGATGTGGAACTTGCACCAAACTGAAACCTGGGTGAATTTTTACAATTTGAGCATTACCAACAGGAACTTGCATGGTCCCAGCCTAGTTTCCCAGAATCTGCTGTCGTTCAAGCCCAATAACATGTTCAGTCAAAGGGCTTGCATTGTCATTTGTAGTCTCATTATTGTCTCTACACTGCTGCAATTGTTCTCGGAGACTACGTACAAGTTCATTAAGTCTCTGAATGCTCTTCTCTTGTGATAAAATGATCTGCAGCAAGTTTGACACGTCAGAAAGTATCAGAGAGCTTGACACATATATAGGCCTATACACTTAGATTAGGTTAGAATATAATTTTTATTTTGTATCCAAAAAAAAAAAAAAAAAGTATCAAAGAGCTTGATTGATATGGCACAATAGAAATTGACAAGCGAATTCATAAGCTTGCAACTGCTAAATTAGGAGGTAGAAACTTGTTAACTAAGTAACCAAATTCATAAAAGAAACATGCTCAAGAACCAGCAATGTATTGATTGTGTAGCATGTGTAGAAAAACATGCATTTCAAAGAATTTCAACTGCCTACCGATAAACTGAAAGCATCTTAAAATTCAAAAGCATTTTGCACAAACACCATCTTCACTCACTAACCAAATTAAAAGGGGCACACATGAAAATAAATAAGGTTGGCTTTTAAGTTTTAACCTTCTCTTTTACAACTTCTTCCCGCTTTGAAATTTGGTGCTGCTTCTGTGAGATGCTCGGAGTTGAGTCAAGGTCAATCACAAGCTGTTGTTTCCATTCAAACTGAGAAGTGATTATGAGTACAAGCAACAGGAAAACAAGCAACATGGGTCTCGACATCCTTACAAGCAGCTCACAAAACCTGTTCAGCATTAGAAGTACAAAAAATATCATTGTCCACTCTTGCCATTCAATTAAATCTCCCACAACGAAACCCTCATTTTGACACAAAGAAAACCAGGGAAAAGAAAAATAAAAATAGAGTATAAAAAGAGTTATATATGTTACATAATAATATTTTAATTAGCATATACTGAATACCTCCTCAATTCAACCTCATAGCCATATGGGGGTACCCTTTAGAGTATGTGACTTTCCAACAATGCATCCCCAAAATTTCAAAATTCTAAATTGAATTCAAGTCATTCCTTTCCTTAGCAACCAAAGAACATTAACGTTAACAGGAAGTGGTATTGTTAACACAAGCCCAGCAGGGGGCTGAACTATTGTGTTAGCTGGGCTGGACAATCAATTAAAGGCCCAAGCCCTTAAAACCCATGGCATGTATAGGTGAGAGACTCAGAGCTGGAGTTATAAACCGGGCTAGTTGTTAAACTTGGCAAGATGAGTAAAGAGAAGTTGGAAGGGTGTGGGCAGTTCAAATAACTGGGGAAAGGAATCAGCGTGCGTTATACAAGTTTGGAAAGAATCCGGTTAAGTGTGTTCATAATAGCTTCTAAGGTGATCGGAACACATACACAGTGGGGTCAAGTTGGATCAACAAAAGTTCTTGACTCTCAATTGTGCATTTGCACTGACCATGCGCCGTAGGCTTCAATAATGATTTCAGCTGCAAGACAAAGCATAATAGTAATTCATAATGAAGGAAGAAAAGATATAAGTGATGCAATCAGTGGCAGTGATGGGCTCAGTTGGACAAAGTTATTTTGCGAGATGGAAGTGGTGATGAGAATGGCTTCACAGGTTTGAAAGTGGCACTATATGAAGGTCCCATGGAACTTCAACCATTAGTGACCTACCCACAAAAAGATTTGAGACAAAGGATGACAACCAAGATGTAGACCTCTCTAAATGGGTGATGCTATGATTAAAGAGCTTTAGCAAATTCTTGGGAACATAATTTACAGGATTTTGAGGCAAGATTGTGAGGTTGTTCTCTAAAATTGAATAATATAATAAAGCAAGGTTGCTTAACAGAGTCCAAGAAATGTAGCTAAGGAGGTGTGGGAACCGAAAATTATGGCTTGTTCCCTTAATTACAACACAAAGGAGATTGAAATGGAGCAGTATCAAGAAAGGCAAGAGTCTTTCTATTATAATCATCATGCAACTGAAAACTTTATCCTAGAATGTTTGGGGGTTGAATGATGGAGAGAAAAGAACAAGAATTAACAATCTACTGCAGCACTAGAAAACAGTTGTATGCTTTCAAGAAACCAAGATGGTGCAAATGATAGAAGTATAGTTAAAAGCATTTGGGGGGATAATTTCATAGATTGGAGTCATTTAGACTCATTGTAAGCTTCAAGAAGTATTCTGCTGATGTGAGATAAAAGAGTTGTAGAGAAGCTTGAAGATGCAGTTAGGCTGTTATGGATTATTCTGTTTCATGTAGATTTCAAAGTGTGGATGATGATTTTAAATGATTTTTTTTTTTTTGGAGTTTATGGTACTATTGCTAATGCAAAAAGATGGCGGCTTTGGACAGAGTTGGCAGGTATCCAGAGTTGATGAAGGGTGCTTTGGTGTATAAGGGGGATTTTAACATAATTTGCTTCCCAAGTGAAAGGAGGGGACATTAAGAATAATGACAGGGATTTGGGATTTTTCAGAGTTTATCTACGAACATGGCTTCATAGACTTACCAACGGAGGGAGGTATTTATTCTTGGTCGAATAACCATGATCCACCCTCAATAACCAGATTAGACAGGTTTTTGGTCTCACCCAATTGGGTCGAGCATTTTACAACTAGAGTCAGAGGTTTCTTCAAAGACCACTATCAGATCATTTTCCTATTTTACTTGATAACAATGGTGTCAAGAGGTGAGAATTATTTTAATTTTCCGAAATTGATGGGGAGCTATCATAACCAGGGGTCTCCTGGTTATATATTAGCTCACAAAGTCCAATCCTTGAAAGTGATTTGAAATTTTGGAATAAGGATACTCTTGGAGATGTTTCAGTAAGGAAGGAAAAACTTTTAGAGGAAATTAGGAAGCTGCATGGTGTTAAAGATACTATGGCCCAAGAGATCAAACCTAATGTAAGCCCATGTACTTGTAGAGTAAGCAAACTAACCCTAGGGTTGGTCTAGAGTTCTCTACTATGTAAACCCTACATTGAGCCATTGTAATTAAAACTTCAATAGCTATCAAAGGTTTTCCACTATGGGTGTAAGGCCCAACCACATTAAATCCTTGCTTTGCTTCCACTTTTCTCTCCCGCAATCACTCAACAACTATAACATGGTATCGGAGCTAAGCTGATCCATTCCCTTTGAATTTCCCAATTTCACAAAGAAAAAAAGAAAAAAAAAAATCCATAGCCATCACAGATAGGCTGCAAGGTGGTGCACAACATCACAAATCTGGACGGTGTTGCCACCCACATCCTGCACAAGTAGCAAATATGTCCCAGTTGGTCAAGAATCCAACCAAGTCCTTCATTTTTTTTTTTTTTTTTTTAAACTATCTCTTTTCTCTTTGTCATGGCCTTGTCAAAGGGCATTGGTACTTATGAACACATGCTACAGTCATAAAACACAACAAAATCTCCCATCACCAAGTTTGATTCAAGTACCCAAACCCATCCAAGTTTCTGTCAAAACCCAAATGAAGCCCAAGGTCACCATCACCTTGGCCAAAACCCTAGTGTTGCCACCAAAAACTGCTTTAGATCCACCATTCATGGTGCCATTAATGCCACAGCAACCTAGCTTATCAAAACCTAGTTGCAAGCTAGTCTTCATTGATGCCAAGCCCAACAAGATATGCTGTGTGGTGCATGATCTCCAACACGTCCACCATGTGTGCTTTGCCTCCGACGACACGTAACTGATCATCAATCTTGGATCCTCTGAGCATTGACACCTCCAAATCTACTTCCAATAAGCCAATAGTCTTTACATACCTAACTTGACTATACATGTACTGGTGCCAGAACCAGGGCCAAAATAGCTGACTCCTGAAAGGCTGCTGCTCATGTAGGTGGTTGTTTCAATGTTTCATTATGGACTGGATACAAGTAGCCCATTCAGAATTCCATTTCTTCAAGACTTGGTGTACTTTGACATGTCGTCATCAGCACAGAAATATAGGCAGATAGTTCTGCTGCACTGAATACACTCTGAAACATGGGTATAGCATGCATTAAGGTACTTCTCAAAGTTTTCTCCCCAATTACCAAAGCAATGTCACCAAATCATAGAAATATTGGAGGCTTACAAATCAATACAACTGTTTGCTTGACAAATCTTTGAGAAGCTGGGTCATTATTTCCATAGCCTTCTCCAAGCCCACTTCTTCAACAAAAACAAAGGTGGGTACCTTGCAAACGACAAATGGGCTCCATGTAGCTCCAACAAAACCACAAAAATAAATAAAAGGGATGCCACACATGCATGGCCACATGGCGTTATAGGGTGTTGCCATGTTAGCCCTAGCCATGTCAGTATGCCATGCTCTGTCACGTTTTGACACAGGGTCCTGCCATCTCAACCAAACATCAGTGTGTCACATTACCTACCACGTCAACATGGGTGCCACATCAATTTCCATGTGAGCGTCTCACTCAGGCCCATGTGCCACACATTTAGCATCATGCAGGCCCACGAGCCTCCAAAATCATACAGGCCCACGCTCCATCATGAGACCACATGCACCAACATATCTAACCACCCAACAACTTTAACAAATGGATTGGAGGAAGGAAACTTGATTATTGAAGAGGAACTTATAAGGAAAGACTCTAAAAAGGAGGCTCAAAAGATAATGCTCACAGAGGAGACAGGTTGGAGGTAGAACTTTAAGGGCTCTTTGGCTAAAGGGAGGGGATAAGAAGACTGGGTTATTTAATCATTTGGTTGATTCTCACTGAAGGAATAATTTCATTGGAAGCCTAAAAATTGGTGATGCCACCAACCAAGATGAAATCAGGGAGCATATTGAACAATTTTACAATGATCTTTACCAGGAATAGGAAGCTTGGAGACCTAGAATGGATGGGATGTTGTCGATGCAAGAACAGCAGCCTTTTCAGAGTGACAATGAGAGGAAAAGTTCTACATGCCTTAAAAAGCATGAATAGAGACAAAGCACCAAGTCCAGATGGGTTTACTATTACTTTCTTCCAAAACCACTGGAGTGTGGTAATAAAGGACATAATCAGCTTCTTCATTGATTTCCATGACCAAGGAATGGTTGAAAAAAGTCCAAAAGCTTTCTTTGTGGTTTTGATACCAAAAAAAGTGGAAGAACTTTAGGCCCATTAGCCTTGTGGGAGTACTTACAAAATTTTGCCAAAGTACCATCAAATAGATTGAAGGGGTTTTGTAAGCGATAGTGATGGGGAAGTGCAAAGAAAGTTTTAATACAGTTTAATCTTATTTTAATAGTGGAAGTCAATTAGATTTTTTTTGGTCAATTGGATTTCATTTTAATGTCTTACTAAACTCAAGGAAAGCTATCCTGAAAATTTTTTCTAATAGCTGTGGACAGAGATGTCAGTAGCAGATTATGATCTAGAATACATAAATGATTTCTCTTATTGGAATCCATTACTTTCTTGAGAGCTTCATGATCGAGAGCTAGAATAGATGAAACAGTTTTTGGATGACCTATGTGCTACCAAGATCTGTGAAGAGGAGATAGAAAATTTGGTGATGATCCCATTGAAAAACTATTGTTTTCAAGCAAAGAGTTCCTACAAGGCACTGAGAGAAAGGAGGGGAAATTTTTTCCCTTCGCAAAGCATATGGGAAGTTCATGTACCACAGAAGACCTTTTTCTCATGGTGTGTTGCACTGGAAAATTTTTTAAACATATAACCTGAGGAAGTGAATGATAAATATTATGGATTGGAGTTATATGTCTAAAAATCATGGAGAGTCAATGGATCATCTCTTTCTCCATTGTGCAGTGGCTTGAGAAATGTGGGCTCTAGTATTTTCTTTGTTTGATGTTTCATGGGTAATGCCTAGTCCCATGATAGACTTATTATCTTGTTGGAAAGGACAATTTGGCAAAAGAAAAGAAGCAATGGGGAGACTTTGAAAGTTATTCCATTGTGCTTAATGCGGTGTATTTGAAGATAAATCATTGTTTTGAAGGGAACGAGTTACATTCAATGAAGCTTAAATTTTTTTTTTTTTTTTTTTTTTAATTTTAACTTTATTGGGAAGACTTTATACGAGTGGAATTCAGCATCTGTTGTGTTTTCTAGCTCAAACTTACTAGAGTTCTTGGATAGTTTGGGTTTTTGTTAGTTTCTTTACTGTATCCCCATATACTAAAGTAACTCAAAGCAATTAAACTATCATTCCAGAATCTAAAGTAACTCTCACAATAACTATACCAAAGATTAGCCAAAACGTATAAATAAACAAACAAGTAAGAGATTAATACAAATCAATAAATAATAAAAGTAAGCAATTAATACTGAAAAGAAAGCAATTCAACCATAGAACAGAACAACAGTTACAAAATTAAAAGGCAGAATTTCTGCTTTATCAATTTGAGTAATGTTAAAATTAGGTTCAGTTCAACTAATTATATAATTAAGTTTTTTCATTTACTTTAAGCAATTAATAGAAAAAAGGAAAAAAAAAAAAAAAAACCCATAAAATTAAGGTCCCAACTAAATTAAAAACACTAAATTTAATTTCTTTTCGAGCCTGCTTTTCTCAGCTACCAAACAGAAAACAAAACTCATGATCAACAAGCAATACAAAATGGAATACTAAAAAGAAAGAAAAAAACTCACAAATCAATGTCAGCAAGAAAACCCCAAATTCATGATAGAATTCGTCTGGATTCCAGCCAGTTCTTTGAACTTCTTTTCTGAGTAGCAGAAACGCTATTATGTAACTGCGTTTGCTTGCTTTTTTTTTGGGGGGGGGGGAGTTTTCTTTTTCCTCAGTAATCAAGAAAAAGTCTGTGTGTTTAGTATGATTTTGTCAATGAAGGTACTGGGGTTTTTTTTTTTTTTTTTTTTTTTTTTTTTTTTTTTTTTTGTTT